>NW_028317799.1:177500-345000 GCF_062004578.1 Staurois parvus
TGGCCATAGGCGGCTCAAGTTTCAACTGATTCTGATTGCAAACACTAACCGACTCAGCAAAAGTAGATTTAGAACTCGTCTGAGCTGGATGGAAAATTATCGGCCAGACAGTGACTGCATTAAGTCAGATGCAGTCACCGTTTGGGTATTCAGACAGTCACAGGTGCTGCAGCTGTCTGAATACAAAAACCATAAGGCTAGGCTCACACTTATGCAGTTTGCGTTTGATCCATTTCTGCAGTGCTTTTTGAGTTTTGTGGGTTTTTTCTTGTTGATAGGCAGATTAAAATGCATCACAAATGCATTTAAAAAAAAATAAAAAAGTGTAAAAAAATGCATAAAAAAACACACTACATGCTTTGTTGCAGCATCACCATTGAACTCTATAGAACCAAAAAACGCAACTTTTTGCATTTAACCACTTACCAACCGTGCTATAGCCAAATGACGGCTACAGTGCGGTTGTCCAGTCCTGGGAGGGCGTCATTTGACGTCCTCCTAGAACGCGCCCTCCCGCGCACCCGGCGATCTCCGTGATTGCTGTATCCTACGGACACAGCTGATCACATTATATGGTAAAAGGCCAATCACAGCGGCCTCACCGGTAAATGCAGTTGCCAGTTATCGTCCGTACTTTCATCATGCTGTCACAACGTGAGTAAAGTACTGTCGATAACCGGCAATTGTCAGAGGACAGTGATGATCAGTGCCTCCCACAAGTGCCCGGCAGTGCCGCCCACCAGTGCCCAGCAGTGCCATCCATCAGTGCCCATCATTGTTGCACATCAGTGCCCATCAGTGTTGCCTCATCAACGCACTTCAGTGAAGGAGAAAAATTACCTGTTTGCAAAATTTAATAGAAACAAAGAAAATGTTTTTTTCCAAATGTTGTTGCTCTTTTTTTGTTTATAGCGCAAAGCCCCCCCCCCCCCCCCCAAAAAAAAACAAAAAAAAAAAAAAAAACACACACACACCACCCAGTGGCAATAAATACCACCAAAAGAAAGCTGTATTTGTGTGAAAAAAATGATTAAAAAAATTTCATATGGGTACAGTGTTGCATGACCGCGCAATTGTCAAAGTGCAACAGTGCTGAAAGCTAAAAATTGGCCGGAAGAGGGTATAAGCGCCCGGTAGGCAAGTGGTTAAAAAATGTTCCTGACCCTTTCCAAAAAAACTCACCGGGTGAAAACACAGATGTGAATGTGTCCCATAGGAAATCGTGTTAGATGGACTGTAGTGCGTTTCAGGAAAACGCTTAGGTGTGAACCTAGACTAAGTGGAGATTCCTCCATCCACACGGTTTAGCAAGGATGAGGGAAATAAATAGATATCTTTCCCTCAGCCCATGGGCTAAAAGGAGAGAAAAACTAGTGGTCTATGGCTAGTTACATTAATTTTTTTGTCCCTCTGAGACAATATAAAGAAAAACGATAATGACAGCTATGCGGGAGATGCCATTTCTGATCTCCTTCTGAAGATGCTACCTGGCTATTGTTTTCTGGCAAGAACACTTTGAGTTCTGAACCTAAAACAAGCAGGCAGATCAGGAAAATCAGATGCATGTCAGAAGTCCTTACCTACATTCTGTATAGTAATTGCCATGGTTCTCTGGTTCAAAAGACGTTAAAACCGGGGGTGGGGCACAGCATAGCAGTCAAGCAACTAACATTTTTTCAAGGCAATACCAAACCAACAGTTTATTTCTTTTATGACAAGTTTCTTTCAAATATAAGTTATCTGTAATTATTAGGGTGACTTAACCCCTTGGCGCTGGCAGCCTCCCGCCTCCCAGCCCTTTAAGGGTTCCAGAAGCTGGGAGGCGGAGCTTTAGGGTCATGTGACCGCCGTGATTTGCTGTCACGGCAGTCACATGATCGGGAAAGGTCCCGATCGAAAGAGGAGATCGGGACCTTTCCATGAGTACCGAACATGTGTGCTGGGAGCGCACAGGGAGCGCACTCTCAGCACATAAGTGTTTTTTTTAAAAGAACACAAATGTGCGGTAGCTCGGCGTCTAGGCCCAGATGCCGGGAGGCCGCACATTTGCGCCATTAGAAAGATTTGCAAGGGATTACAAACACTTGTGTTTAATTTGCTCACATTCATCAATCTGTCCCTCACTCTTGTCCAGAGTCGTCATCAAAGGATGCGCACTGTGCGAATCCAAAATGAAAAAAAAAAAATAGCCATCATTCAACAGTCTAACAGAGCTCCCATTCTGGGACATATACAGTATAACAAATACATTGAAGGCAGTTATGCCTGGAGGTAGCCCGGTTCTGCCATTAAAGTGCAGGGACACACCAAAAGCACTTGGAAGGGTATGGAGCCACCAGAAAACAGGAGGATTTATGCAGCGGATTTGAAAGCAGCAACCGCATTAAAAAGGACAGAAAAAAAAAAAAATACAAACCAGTTAAAAGTGGTTTTAAAGGCAGAAGGTTTTTTTTTTTGTTTTTTTAACTTTAATGCCTTCTCTGCATTAAAAGCAAAAAACCTTCTGCTTGCAGTTCACCCCCACCCCTGCCTTAAAAGGTACCTGAGTCGGATCTCAATTCAGCACTATGCATGAGAGCAATGTCTCTCTCTCTCTCTTCATTAGACAGGAGGTGGGGCCGAGCCATGCTCTGAGTGTCAAAGGACACAGAAAGCGTGGCTTGGGATCAAGCCTGCATGTGTGCCCCCATAGGAAGTGGCTTGTTATGGGGGCACTCAGCAGGGGGGAGGAGCCATGAGTACTGTAGGCTACCCCAAGAAGAGAATGCTCTAGGCTGCTCTGTGCAAAACCATTACACAGACCAGGTAAGTATAACATTTTTGTTATTTAAAAAAAAAAAAATTAGTTTTACAAATCGCTAAGTGCTGAGCTCTACAGCACTACTTGGGGCCGGTCTGAATAGTAGCGGCAGGAATCAGATTTCTACTGCTTGTCCCCTTCACTATGACAGGTTGCTGGCAGCTGCAGCTATTCTAGGCTCACCGCATCCAGCAGTGATCACCTCTGGTAATTGCTGGCTGTGCAGAGAGTCAAAAATAGATGCGGCCACCGGCAACCTATCATTATAATGAACAGGGCCGCTGGTTGCACCTACCCGCTGAGAGCCGCAGCAGGAACTGCCACACGGACACAGACAGCCCATTGCTCTATGGGAAGTCGGATGTAAATGGACCAGCTGTCCATCTACATCCGACTACCCTCTGATCTGCCCAGACGGCGGGCAACGGATCCCCTTCTATTTGTTTTTAGCAGATCAGATTGGAGGTAGGTGGGTGTAAATGAACACAAGCCCTTTCACATCCACTATTCCAGAAAAGAGAATGAAGGGTCCAATCAGGTCCACTTGAAAAACGGAGAGGCAGACCTGATTGGACCAATGGTGTGAAAGGGGCCTTGGAGTTTAATGAAACTCCCTCAATATCAGCCCTTCCTTATGAGAGTTATTACGGGTGTTCGATGTTATAATTGGGGAACCAGGGCTTCCTTCCAAGCATTGTTCTATTAGGAAGATATCAATAGTAACTTTGTATGCAGCTGAACATCAATCACTGGTCGGGAGTCTTATGTGATATACTTGAGCTGGATACAAAGGTAACCATTGTTAACTGCCCTAGGCCTAGAGCAATGCTTGGAAGGAAGCCCTGGTTCCACAATTGTAACATCGGATACTTGTAGTGACAACTCTCCTAAGGCAGGACTGACACTGCGGGATGAGTGGTCTCCATTTAACAGTTTAACAGCAATACAGGTGGCAGAATTTGAAAATGCAAAGCTATTTTATTTATTACAGATACTTGTATAGCGCCATCAATTTATGCAGCACTTTACATATATATCGTACATTCACATCAGTCCCTGACCCTCAAGGGGTGTACAATCTAAGGTCCCTAACTCACATTCATACATACACATACTAGGGACAATTTAGACAGGGACCAATTCCCCTACCAGCATGTCTTTGGACTGTGGGAGGAAACTGGAGTATCCAGAGGAAACCCACGCAGGCACAGGGAGAACATGCAAACTCCAGGCAGATGGTGCCATGGTTGAGATTCGAACCAGTGACCCTAGTACTGCCAGGCGGAAATGCTAACAATTTAGCCACTGTGCTGCCCAATTATAAGCCAGCTTGGGTGGACTGTGAGTTGAGATGGTATGAGTACGCCTTGGCTACCCTAAATGGATAGAACAAGTTCAATATATATATTAACACCTTTGCGCCGGCGCCTCTCAGCCCTTTAAGAGTTTCAGAAGCCAGGGGTGAAATTTTAGGGTCATTCGACTGCTGTGATTCGCTGTCACATGATCGGAAAAGGTCCTGATCGCAAGGGGAGATCAGGACCTTTCCGTGAGTCACAGACATATGTGCTGGGAGTGTGCAGGACGCGCGCTCTCAGCACATATGCATTTTCAAATGGTACGCAAATATGCGGCTGCTTGGTGTCAAGACTCAGAGGCCGCATATATGTGTGTGTTTGGTGTCTAGGGGTTAAATATGAACACAGATGTGCCTCCTAATGTTAATTTGCTGGACCTAGAATAATGAGAAGACACTTTGCAGACTCTGCATATATCACTGGGGTTGAGAAATATTGAGAGGGGAGATTTCAGTGGGTTACTTCTCAGTGCATAAGAACATTTGACCAGAAACTATTTTAAAGTGTTAGTTCACCTACACAGAAAAAATTAAAAATGTGAATATTGTACAACATCCCCACTCCCTGCTGAACTTACCTCTGGCGATGCTGAGCTGTCAATGCTCTAGGGGCTATTTCAGCGGTCCAGGGAATCCCTGCTCTAATGTGTGCACCATTTCTGGGACGGACCAGAGCAAGTCACTGTGCGCAGGCATTGACTAATCAGAATTGCTCTGGCACATTCCAGAAATGCTACACCATCTGCGTGGGGGGCATCGACACCTCAAGTACAGCAGGGGCCGGGGGGTTAGGGAGGGTGTACAGTGTAAGTTCACTTTTTCGTCTTTTTTCTGTGAAAAGGTGAATAACCACTTTGGCGGCATTCACACATGGCTGTTTTGAAACGTGGGCAGAATAACCGCGATTTTGCCAGCGATTTCAAAACACTCTGCTAAAATGGCAAGTCGCGTAATCGCATGTTCAGGTTGCATTCATTTAAATGACATCTGAAAATGTGGTGTAGTTCTGCCGCGATAAATTGTGGAAAACTGCATGGCACAAAGCGCTCTGCCCATGAGCAGTTCCTGAGCTTCTTTTAGGCATTACGCTTTGCACAATGCTGTTTGCAAGGATTACAGTGCAATTTATCGCATGAGTCGCACCACGTTTGCAGGTGCCATTATTATGAATGGCACTTGAACACGTAGTTCTGCAATTTGTCATTTTAGCAGAGCATTTTGAAGTCCCATGATTCAAAACGCCCAAGTGTGAATACAGCCTTTAACCTTTCCGAGCCGACAGTACGCCTAGGGTAGGCCTTAACGCTGAGTACGCATATATGCATACCAGAATGTAAAACACATCTATACTGAGAGTGCGCCCACCCAGCTCAGTAACCGACAGCTAACAGAAAGTTCAAAAATGCTACTTGCGACCTGGAGCTTTCTGATCATGTGACTGCTGTGACAGCCAATCATGGCAGTCACATGATCAGAAACCCTGCCCCACCTTGCAGCATCAGAAACCCCTTAAAGGGCCAGGAAGTACCGGCAGGGGTGGACTGACCATTTGGAAACGGGCACTGCCCAAGGGCCCAGGGTCAGTAGGGGGCCCCTTGAGATGCCCCTGGTACCCTTTTCATAGGCTTTTTTGAGTTTGGGCAAGGACACAGGGGCCTCATGAGTTGTCAGTACACCCCTGGGTACCGGTATTAACCTCCTTAGCGGTATTCCCGAGTGTAGCTCGGGTTAAAATGTGAGTACCAAGAGCGGTAACCCCGAGCTACACTCGGGCTTACCATGCAGCGTTGCTCAGGGAGTCCCTGCTGCACTTACCTTGTCCTTCGCTCCCGCGATGTGTCCCCTGCAGCGTCCCCGGCCATCTTCTCCGGCCGATGCCGGCTTCCGGCTTCCGTGTTCTGGTCCCTGTGACGTCGGGACGTACGGGCGCCGGAACCGGCGGCAAATTTGAAATTTTTTAAAAATTTCATTTTTTTAAAAAATGATTATTACATAGTAAAACATTGCTGTTTCAATGCATTTCACATACATATTGTCCCGAGTGCTTTGTCCGGCGCCCTGCCTGCATTTTGACTGTTCTTTCTGCCTGGAAACTTAGAAAAGTCCATGGCGTCCAAAAAGCGTCCCTTTACGTCAAAATTGGTTTTAGACCGGCTAGAGAACAGCGATAGTAAATCAGAACCACTTGCAGAATTGAGTGATAATGATTCGTGGGGGAAATTCGTCATCAGACACTGAAAACGATTTTGTGACTTTGCTCAGCGATGTGCGAACTTGCCTCTGTATTTCAAATTTCAGTGTTTTTGGTTTGATTATATTATTGAATTAAATTTATTATATTAGTATTTTTTATGATTATTTATTAAATTATAATTTATGATTTCGTGTTTCAAATTTTATCATACCCGGGATGTTTACTAGACTCTTGTTTGGACAGATTTCAGTGAGTTATTCCTAAAAATTACAGCCTACAATAAAAAACTACATATTTCCATGCAAAAAAATGGTACCGCTTTCAGCACAAAAAAAATCGGAAATAATAATACCGCCGAGGAGGTTCAAGAAGTTAAGTAAAGGTTTTGCCCCATTCTCTCAACAGCTGGTCAATTCATATAGAACAAATGAACACACAGTGTTGATGGGCGAATAGCTATGATTTTTTTTTTTTTTTAAACTGTTGAAGGCATGCTGGATAATTTTTGCTTTTATTCCAGTCTGCATTCCTGCTGGGGAGATTCACTTTCACTATCGGCACCAGTGACTGCTGCACTGAGAACAAAAGTGATGGGAATTTTGACTTGTCAGAACAGGAATAGAGGGGAAATTTTTCAACGAGGACACAAGGTTCTGGTGACAACTGTCCAGAATGGGATTACACCTCATTTTTGAAGAGGTTTCCTCTTATTTTCTGTTGTATCCATAGAATCAGAACTCTAAAAACAAAAAGGAATACAAATGGCTATAGAGAACCTTCACACAAACAAAGTAGTGGTCAGATGTGACTACCTTTAGGCTGGATCCCAGGCACAGGATGACATCGGCCTTTTCAGCGGCTTTCACGGCTCCTGCCCAGTTCAGCGGCTGTGCCAGCTTCCCTCGCTCTCCAAAGTGCACAATAGAGTCTCTCAGTTCTCCTCCACACTTGTGACAATTACGTCCAGTGTTGTGTTTGTGAAGAGCAGTGCGTTCCGTCACGTCAAACAACCTCACATACTCTCGGTGTGGGGAACACAATGTACAAACCTAAAAGAGACAAAGAAAAAACGTTAAAGCTGACTTCAGCCTGCCCTTCAGTCTTGCACAGTTGTACAGGTTCCTATTCAGAAATGACTAACTTTCATTTCCCTGCACACTCACAATGTGCAGCAGAAGCCACAGAAAGTCGCAGAGCCTGCCTCATATCCTGGCTGTAGGACATCCAACATCACAGTGTGGGCTATAACTAGAGCAGTCTGCATACAAAATACAGCCAGCCTAGGATCGCCAACTCCTCCAAATTAACACCAGCCCATAAAGATTTTTGAACATTTCTAGGACTTTCCTATGATCCATGAGGATCTATGATCTACGAGGATGGTGTACATTAGTTTGAGGTGATGTCCTGTTAAGTGTATTTGTGAGACAATGTTGTCCCATTTTATCTATATAGGAAGAGGAGTATTGCCTTTTGTATATGAATTTTTGATAATTAATAAAATATTTTTTTCCAAACTGAAGCCATTGTGTCCGTAAGGCAGCTACTATATTATTATTATACAGGATTTATATAGAGCCAACAGTTTGCTCAGCGCTTTACATTACAATGGGAGACAGTACACGAGACAGTACAGTAACAACACGATTCAATAAACAAGGGGTTCGAGGGCCCTGCTCCTTGGAGCTTACAATCTAGGGGGGGGGGGGGGGATTGTGGTACAGGAGGAAACAGCTGTGGGGGATGGAGTGGTAGGAAGAGTGGAGGAGTTCAGTAATTAGCTGAGGGCGGGGTAGGCTTCCCTGAAGAGATGGGTTTTCAGAGTGTGCCTAAAGGCAAGTAGAGTAGGTGATAGTCTGATGGATTGGGGTAGGGAGTTTCAGAGGATGGGGGAAGCCCTGGAGAAGTCCTGGAGACGAGCATGAGAGGAGGAGACCAGGGAACTAGAGAGCAGGAGGTCTTGTGAGGAGCGGAGAGTACGTTTTGGGTGGAATTTGGATACCAGATCGGTGATGTAGTTTGGGGCAGTATTATATATGCTTGGGGCCACAGTCTCTGATTAGGTCCCTTGTTTTTTTCTTGTTAGGCCGGAGGGCTTCTGAAAGGAGGCAGGTTGTTGCAATCTTTCCAGGAAGCCATGTACAGCACTCTTCCCACCAACCATGATCTGCCTGCATTGCGTAGAGAAGCACAAAGCCCCAGTGATGACATCACTGGGACTAAAATAAGGTAATGAAAACAGAAAGCAATTAGATACCAACAACAGCCAGGGAACTTTTCTTTTCCTTTTATAAAAGAAGCATTTAGCAATGACGGACCCTCGTTTTACCTACCTCGGTTTACGAATGCCTCGCTTAAAGTAATTTTCGGTTTACGAATGAAAATCCATTGAAAATAATGCCTCGGTTTACAAATTTTTTTTGCGATATGAAGTAAGTTTCCCCAGGATGCATTGAGCCTGGGAGGTTTATAACCCCACCCCTGTGCATGCTGGAGTCTGTGGGTAGTACGTGGCGTCAAGTGTGGAGGTGTCGGAGCGGTTTTTGCATCGAGTTATTGCTTGATTAATCATGTCCCTGTACAGTATTTATGCCTTTAAAGTGCACTTTATAAAGAGTTTTGCACAGATAAAAGACTTTTTTTTCACTTTTTTCTGACCTCTGGAACAGATTAATTGGTTTTCAATGCATTCCTATGGGAAACCGCTTTTTGGTTTACTAATTTTTTGTAATAAGAAATGTCCCGGAGAACGCATAGAATTTGTAAACCGAGGTACGCCTGTAATTTTATTAGCATGTTGATGGAAGAGGGAGAAGCGCCCAGGGAAAGTAAAATATAAGGAAATTAAACATCAAGTTTAGGCCCCTTTCAGACAGGGAAGACTCTGTCAAGTGGATCTCCTTGCTCAGTGGGGGGATCTCTCTGCTGATCCTTGTTGAGCAGGCAGATGGCGTTTGGTATCGGCTCTGCTATGCTGTTTTCTATGTGATGGTCGGATGGAAACGGATCAACGGTTTCCGACTGTCATCTCATCCGCCAGACAGATGGGGAACGGATCCCCATCCATCTGTTTTTAGTGTGCGGAATGGATCGGATGTCCGCTGACAACCACCATGCTATAGAGAGCTATGGATGGTCTAATCGGATCGTCAGTGGGAAAGGGATCTAAGGGTCAATTCACACTGACTTGCGCTAAAATGTATGGAAAAAGGATGTAAATTCCCATCCATTTTAATTGCACGCTGACATTCATTGTCATACATTTTGACGTCAGTTGACATACATTTTAGCGTGGGTGGTGTGAATAGGACACATTGGTTTTTCAGATGTCCCTCCATTGATCTGCATTTTACAGCTGTGCCAAAACACAGTTCAACACACTGGTGTGAACTGTCCCTTAAGCAGCAAAAAGACATTACTGTACTATGGTTAACAAGTTTCTATATAAGTCAGGAAACCTGCACTGAGGAGAATACAGAGACTGCCTTTGCTAAACTCACTTTCCTAAAGGGAAAAAAAAAAATCCCTGGCTGTCATGGTGATCTGAAAAATTAAGAGTTCACATTTCACTTTCCACATTTTTATAACAGAGAGGTACGTTTCTGTAGTGCGCAGACAAAGTGAAGATCAATAATAAGACCTCACGCACAATGCAGCTGTCACATGCCCGTTTTACAGGCATTTTTTTATTTCTGCCCCTAAATGCCCCTTTATGTTCGCCTATGAGTCCAAGTGCGCATTATTTGGGGACAGAAATGTGAACGCACCAAAATTGCATTTAGGAGAGGAGCGGTTGTGCAGAAAACATGCCTGACGTGCTTAAGCTCTAACCATGTTTATTCATTTCAATGGCCAGAATAAATATTCTGGCTAATGAAATGAATAAACACCCAAACAAGTTTGACACACCTAAATGTGTAAAAAAGACAAAACACAAAAAAACCCGCAGCTTTAGGTGCAGCTTTAACCGCTTCCCGTCCGCCCTATAGCAGAAGTACTGCTGCAGGGCGGCAAAATCACATATATGTATGTGATTTTGCATTTCTGGGTAGGGGGCACACCCTACCCATGCCAAAATTCACAGCCGCGGCTGTCTATCACTGGGTCCCAGCTGGTGATTACTTGCTGGCGTCCGATGATTACCGAGCATCTCCAACGGGGGGAGAACTGATAGTAAACAAAACAGTTCTCTCCTCTGTCAGCTACTGCACACGGCTTTGCCATGCAAAGCAGTGTGCTTACAGTGAAGCACACAGACACAGTCTGACAGTAAAATGGCACACAGCACACTGTAAATCCTTTGATCACCCCACAATAACCCCTTCCTGCCCAGTGCCATTAGTACAGTGTCAGTGCTTTTTAATAGCACTGATCACTGTATTGGTGTCACTGGGTATATCAGTGACACCAAGTCAGTCTCCCCCAGTGTCATAATGCCTGCCCCAGTCCCGTTATAAGTCGCCATTACTAGTAAGACAGAAAAAAAAAAATAATCCCAGTATATATACCGCCATTCGTAAAGGATATAACTGTCACGTAAACCAATTAATTTACACATATTGGGATTTCGTTTGGGTGCAGCATTGCATGACTGCGAAATTGTCAGTTAAAGTAACGCAGCACAACACCACAAAAAAATGGCCTGGTCATGAAGGGGGGGGGCTAAATCCTCTGGAGGGCAAGTGGTTAATGCTGCTTTTCTCCTTTCAGGAGAAAAGTGTTCACAGAAGATTCTAGTGTGCATGAGGCCAAGTGATAGCAACAAGCAGAGGCACAGAGCACAGTTCGTTATCAGCGGACAGGATTTTTGGCAGGATCAACGGGTATTTTTGCACTAATCAACAGATATAACAAAATGCTTTCAATGGTATATTTACCAGACCAAAAGGGAGCAAATAAGAAGTTATTATTATTATTCAGGATTTATATAGCGCCAACAGTTTGCTCAGCGCTTTACAATATAAAGGGAGACAGCACAACAACAATACAGTTCAATACAAGAGGGATAGGAGGGCCCTGATCCTTGGAGCTTACAATCTAAGTTCATTGTTAGGATTTACCTGCTCTAATAGCCATCTCAGTCTGGTTGTAATGTATGGAGGAAAAATTAAATGGACACAAACATCCCACAGATGACGTAGATGTTATCTCAAGGTATACGTCTTACCTCAATGTACATGTTTCCATGTACTTCAGAAGTGGCTTCTCGAGGTAATCCGCTGCGGAGGTGAAGTCCGTCGCAATTCTGTGACGCAACATGCTTCACCTGTAAAGGACAAATACTAGAATCGGATTGTCTGTCTCCTTATAGTCAAAGATCCTCCAGTATAACCAATACTTGCATTAATTTTTGGTAAAGTTTACATCCCCTTACCTCCCATAATACAGTATTCAGTTCTAGAGTGGCCAATTGTCAAACCCAAGTGCTGTTACATTGGGACTGGATGGAAAGCCAAATAGTGTAGGGATAAAGCAACTCAACTTATAAAAAAAAAACTGCAGGGAACAGCACAGAAAAAAAAATCAAATATTTGATATGTTTACCTGCAGAGCTTTTTCTTTCCGCGAACGTTTTTTTTTTCTTTTTCAAGTGACCTGCAGTGTGCCTCGGAACGCTCTAGGGAATTGACACTCCAAAAAGTGTCAAATCCCTAGAACAGCCACTCCATGCTCACATTTTATAGCCTTCTCCTCTTTTGAGAGTATCCAAACCTTGTCTGTGCAGGTCCAGCTCCTCCACTCAAGACTCTACATAATCTTTTGTGTAGCTGTCAGGAAATTCACGAAGGGTATATGGAGTCACTTGAGGGACAGTTCTGAGTCTGTTGGGACTGCTGACATCACATTCCAGATGGAAGCACCCAGCAGCAGTCTTTTAGATGTCTACACAAGGGAGGATGTTACAGGTAATGAACATGCAAACTTACCAGTCCTGCTCTGTGGAGCCGGGCAATGCACATGTGCGTGAAGGTTGGCTGAGCTTCACTTAGATCACCAGTGCTACAGAAATAAATAATAAAAGTGTTTAGAGTTATATGGTAATCAAGAAGAGATATACACTATATTGCCAAAAGTATTGGTCGGCCTGCCTTTCCACACACATGAACTTTAATGGCCCCCCAGTCTTAGTCCGTAGGGTTCAATATTGAGTTGGCCCCGCCCTTTGCAGCTATAACAGCTTCAACTCTTCAGGGAAGGCCGTCCACAAGGTTTAGGAGGGTGTCTATGGGAAGGTTGGACCATTCTTCCAGAAGCACATTTGTCAGGTCAGGCACTGATGTCGGGGGAGGAGGCCTGGCTCACAGTCTCCGCTCTCATTCATCCCAAAGGTGTTCTATGGGGTTGAGGTCAGGACTCTGTACAGGACAGTCAAGTTCCTCCACCCCAAACTCGCCCATCCATGTCTTTATGGACCTTGCTTTGTGCACTGGTGCGCAGTCATGTTGGAACAGGAAGGGGCCATCCCCAAACTCTTCCCACAAAGCTAGGAGCAGGAAATTGTCCAAAATGTCTTGGTATGCTGACTCCTTAAGAGTTCCCTTCACTGGAACTAGGGGGCCAAGCCCAACCACTGAAAAACAACCCCACACCATAATCCCCCCTCCAACAAATTTTACACAATGCCAAGTGTTGTTTATACACAGGTCTCTCTTCCGTCGGAGAAACTTGGCAATCACCGGGTGCTGGCGAGTAATCACCGGCCAAGGCCGGAAAAGGCACCCGGAAATCAACACACACACGCGCGGAAGATGATTGGTCACAGCAGGTCACATGGTACACAGCCGGGGACAGATCTGGGCAAGGCACGATACAGGTAGAATGTCATATGACGCCCACCCAGATCGGCGAGAGTCCCACCTGGCCGTCATTTTCCTATTGGCCGGGCGGGAAGTGGTTAAGGCCCTGTCCCCCGCTCCCCGGGCACTTTTGGGTACCCGATTTTGACAGGTACCCGCTCCCACTTCCGCTGTGATCGCCTAGGTGATCAGAAGCTGTCCTTACCGTAGTCGTCTGGACTACAGGACCAATCACAAGCGCAGCACTACTCAAACATGTGTAGTGGGCACCCGGCTGTGAAGCCACAAGCTTTCACAGCAGGGTGCCCACACTGAAGATACCGGGGAGATAGGACAGCCGCTGAAGCCGGGTGCGGCAAGGACACCGCTAGATCAATGGACAGGCGAGTGTCTGTTATTTTTAAAAGTCAGCAGCTACAGTTTTTGTAGCTGCTGATTTATTTTTTTAGATTTTTAACTGGAGCTCCGCTTTAAATAAATGATTTTTTTTTACTGCTCTGCATTTACAAGTTTATATTTCATATATACATAGATCTGAATGATTGCCTCAAAGTAGCTGTATGTCAGACTGTGCAATCAGCATTCTTACTGAGTGACAGCCAAGATATATTCAGAGGTTAATCCACCCAGAGACTGTATGCTATTGAATTATTCATTATTAATATTATTATGCAGAGGTGCGAGGAACATTAAAGAACAATCATCACCCTGTGCTACACAAGAAGCGAATATAGCATGTATATGCAAGAAGCAAATATGGTGCTTCAATTACAGTTGTAAAAACTAGCAATAAAAAGTGATGAAATATGTCACAAATATATTGGAAAGAGGACAAAATATATTACAAAAACAATTCTCACAATAAACCAGAATGTATTCAAGGAATCATAAATTGACAGACACTATTTTTTAAGCCCAACAATTATACCTTAAATCAGCTCCTAGATTGAGCCCGGGTTCACATATATGTGGTTTGGTACATCGCATGTGATTCGTACAGGAACTGCACCGCATTTCTGTGCAAATCACATGCGAATTGTGTGCGGTGCGATTGGAGTCATACATTTTGTATGGCTCTAATCGCACCACACCCACACCAAAAAGGTGCAGGATCCTTTTTTTGGTCCGCACTAGAATCAGATTGCACGGGTATTCACACCTATGCGATCTGATTCATCACATCACAGAGTTTGAGGACCAATTTTGGGGTGTTGTTAACTTACCATGCACACCCGCAGCGGTTCGCATGAACGGGGTGCGATTATGATGCGGTGCGGAATTTGCACTGAAAATGCTGCAAATTCCGCACCACATCAGTGTGAACCCGGGCTGAAGGTAAGGACAGGCACACTATGGTGCATGTACACATTATAGCGTACATGTAATGTAGAGCTCCACACAAAAGGGGAAGTTCCGCTTTAGGGCCTCGTCCCCCACTCCTCGTTAAGCATTGGCACCTTTGGGGAGTGGGTACCCGATTTTGACAGGTACCTGCTCCCACTTCTGCTGCGATTACCTAGGCCAGGGGTCCTCAAACTACATCCTGCCAAAGCCATTTATCCAGCCTGCCGGGCCAGCCAGACAAAAAACGGACCGGCAAATTAAAGCTAGACTGCTCACTGGGTCCTCGGCCTCAAGGACCCAGCACGCCGCAGACTGGAAGCCCGATTTCACCTACTGCAGCCAGAGGAGCAACAGGAGAGGAGGAGAGTACACCAGGCACCAGATACAGTGCATTGTGGTGTCCAGTGTGTCAGTGTACAGTGCACTGTGGTGTCCAGAGCATGACAGTGCATTTTGGTGTCCACTGCGTTACAGTATACAGTGCGTTACAGAGTCCAGTGCATTTTAAACATTGTATTGTTTTTTCCTGGGTTTTTTTTGCACTACAAATAAGATGTGTGGTGTGCATAGGAATTTGCGCACAATTTTTTTTCAAACTATATTCCAGCCCCCCCAACTGTGTGAAGGTCTATTAACGGGCCCCGTTTAAAACGTTTGAGGACCCCTAACCTAGGCGATTGGAAGCAGAAGTTGTCCAACTTCCCCACACTCTACAGGTCCCAGAAGACTCCGGGACCAATCAAAATGCGCTGTGGGCACCCGGCTGTGAAGCTGCAAGCTGCCACAGCTGGGTGCCCACAGTTAAGATGCCAGCGCTGGGGACCGCCCCTTTGGGTGAGTTTGCTGTTGGATCCGGAGACAGATAGTGTCTGCTTATTAAAAGTCAGTAGCTAAAGATTTTGTAGCTTCTGACTTCATTTTTTTCAAAAACGACTGGAGCTCCCCTTTAATGTTTTGCACCAAATTCATGAATCATTTGTGGCATTTTTGGTTCTGAAAGTGGCTCGTGCACCAAATTCACATAGCTCTAAAATGCACCACTATTACATTGTGTCCCACTGAATGCGCCAAATGTAAAAGTGAAGCTAATTAAGACCAACTCTCTGTTGACGTACAGAGAAAAACTGGCTCAGATTTTGTGAGCGTCTCAAGTGCTTTATAAAATTGTTGCAACATGAGCCAAATTCAAGTACAAGTTCTAGACAGGTATATGAATTTTGCACATTCTTTTGCTATATTGTATATTATATTAAAAATGGTTTTGCATTGGTGACAGCATCGGTTTATAGCCTGTTCATTTCTATATGTCACATACTTATAGCAATTTTGTGCCATATAGCTAAAGATATTTCATACATTTTGGGCGCATAAAATAAGCGCATTAGTGAGCCAAACAGTGAGCGAGAAATGACTCCTTATGACCTATTAACACTGAGAAATAATAGATAATTTGTCACAATTTGCAACTTTTTTTAGACCATTTTGCACATCACTATTCTCCCTCTGCATCCCTGATAGTTTATTTGAGCCCATCGTGACCTATTGATAGTGGAGAATGAATATGGTCCTCTGCTGGACACCTCAAATCTAATCCCCATGGTGCTGGCATTTTAGAAGTTCATAAAGAGCAGCCCATACTGTGAAGCCCGCCTTGTCCCTTTGAGTTCTCTCCGCACAATTCTGCAGAAGGAATTCTGATTGGACAAAAGGCCAATCACAAGACTTTAAGAGGCCAAGCAACTGTGATTTTTTTTTTTTCCCCTGGCACTTTTTCCCCCCCCATTTATTCATTGAAATGGACGTTGCTCGGTTTGCTTCATCACTGTGCTCTATAAATGTTGCAGTATGACCATTACAACGAACCCCTCAGCTTTATATATGGGGCCCTTGTGTCTGCTCACCTCACGCTTCTGCCCTTGTTCAGTAGAGTCCAGACACCACTTGGTCCCCGATAGTCTGGAATAGCAGCTGCCTGTTGGGAGCAAACAGAGGTGTCACATAGAAAGACAAGCAATAACTTTGAATCAAAGATGTTTCAAGAAGCCACTTGGATCATCCCTGCTCATAGAGAGCAAATCACAAAAATGAAACTTAATACAAAAGCATGCAGCCATAATCAGGTGTTTAACCGCCTCCCGCCCGCCATATAGTAATATGACGGACGCAAGGTGGTTCTCTCGTTCTGGGAGGACGTCATATGACGTTCTCCAATTGTCACCGCGCATGCGCGACTCCAGGAGCACGCGGCGATTGGCGGTGCGCTGTGTCCCTCGGACACAGCGGATCACCGATCTATGGAAAGAGCCGAAAATGTCGGCTCGGTCATGTGATCAGCTGTGTCCAAGCTGTGGACACAGCTGATCACATGTAAACAGGGAAATGCCAGTTATCTGCATTTCTCTCCTGACGAGCTGTCATGCTGACAGCTCCAGAGGAGAGCCGGTAATCGGCATTCCTCGGAGGGGACATCTACAAAGATCATCAGAGCACTGATGATCAGTGTGCCCTGATGAGCTGTGTAGACCCAGCAGCGCCATCTGTCAGTGTCCATCAGTGCCAGCTCTGTGCTCATCCATGCCACCTGCCAGTGCCCAACAGTGCCACGTTTCAGTGCCCATCAGTGCCACATTTCAGTGCCCATCAGAGCCCTTCTGAGCTGCCTTTCAGTGCCACCCATCAGTGCCAGTCAGTGCCACCTATCAGTGCTGCCAATCAGTGCCGCCTAACAGTGCCAGTCAATGCCACCTAACAGTGCCAGTCAGTGCTATGAGTGCTTCCTTTCAGTGCCCATCAGTGATGCCTGTCAATGCCCATCAGTGCCACCTACCAGTGCCTATCAGTGTCCATCAGTGCAGCCTATCAGTGCCCATCACTGCAGGCTAATTAGCGCACATCAATGAAGGAGAAAAATCACTTATTTACAAAATTTTATAACAAAAACTAAGAAAAAACAAATTTTTTTTTTTAAATTTCAGTGGTTTTTAGTTTAAGAAAAAAATTTAAAATCCAGAGGTGATTAAATAACACCAAAATAAAGCTCTGTCGCTAAAAAATTATAAAAATTTCATATGGGTAAAGTGTTGCATGACCGCGCAATTGTCATTCAAAGTGCAACAGCGCTGAGAGCTGGAAATTGGCCTGGACAGGAAGGGGGTGAAAGTGCCCTGTAGGCTTGTGGTTAAACCTAATCAGGATGGCTAAGACTTGCAAACAAAATGGGGGATTGTGGAATGATTGTTGGTGACAGAAATCCTGGTTGCCGTATTTCAGAAACTGCTGACCCTTCTGGATTTTCATACACTACAGGATCGAAGTATTACAAAGAATGGGGCAAAAACACCGGCACAAAAGTGAATGGCCAGACCTACCACATTACGTGGATAAATACAATACACATTAGAAATGTAATGATTTCAGATGAACTCCACTTGTTCTAAAAGAAAGAAAATGCTGCAATCCTACTGTGGAAGAAGTAAAGCTTTCCAACCTCCCAGACGGCAAAAAACCTACAACACAACGGTCCATTTAGACTTTGCATTATGTTACAGCCCATCTGTGGGCTCCCTCTGTCACCCATCTCCATTCTTTTTTTTTTAATTATTTTTATTCGGATTTTAAAGTTTTCTTTTTCACAAGATAACAAAAGGAACAAAATATACATGATCTTGATATCCATCTCCCTTCTAATTGAGTGCTGCCAGTCCTCCCCCCGACCCCAAAAAAAAAACAAAAACAAATGCCCCTTTTGTGACAAACGTGGTACCCGACCACTGTCCTTCTCACCAACTTGTGACAAAGGACTGGCCACTCTCACAGCGCGCTGTCACTCACATAACAATTACACTCTCAGCTGCATCCTGCACAGAGATTTTCCAGCTCGTGGGGCCACAGTCTAGCCTGAGAGTGACTGTCACTGGGTTAACTAGGCAATTAACTCTATAAGCTACCGCCGCCACCTTTTGACTGGGAAGGAAAACTCATAATCTTAGCATTAACAACTATGATTTTAGAAAAAAGGTCTGCAACACGCACGGTCACCATAGACAGGCATGTTCAAAGGTTTGTAATATAGTAGCACTCTTCAAAAAAAAAACAAAAAAAAAAAGGGGATTCTGTTTCTTTGCATTAAAAGTCTTAGTGACAGTTTTAACACTTTCCAAAATAGGTTTTAGGAACGAAAAGGTCAAAATGGTGCAAATAAAATATTTACAGAAAAAAAAAGATGCACAAAGAAACCACAAAGCACCAGAGAGTTAAAAAGGAGTTGAAAATGAAGAATACTTGCAAAGTCCTTGGGTTAGAGTCCAATCGTCCGAGCAAAAACATTACAGTGGCTCTCTCATGTCCGGTTCGGTGTTGATATTAAAACAAGAGAGATCTGCTTGCAATCTCTTTTCATCTGATATCAAGGGGTGTGTTGACAGAGACCATCTGACCAATCATCCGGTTTAATAGATAGGTGCTGGGAAGTCACCACATTTATGACCAAGTCCCAAATATATTTTCTTACAGGGTGCAGCAACATAACTTCCTTTTTTGAAATGCGTGCAATTCAGGCTGTAGCGGCCATAGCGGGGAGGGAGTGGTCTCAGGCGACAGGCGTAGTTCAAAAGTTTTTGTTCTCTTCCAGGTCAGTCATCATCATGCGTTGGAACAGTGAGCAGCGTGCGTTTGCCGAAGAGGCCTACTTTTCTTGATGAATTGGACTTAGGGGACATTTGGTTCCAACAGGACGGAGCAACGGCTCACACTTCAAGAGCATCAATGGCTGTTTTAAGGGAACACTTCCCGGAGCGCCTCATCTCAATAAGGGGCGATTTGGAGTGGCCAGCCCGCTCCCCCGATTTGGCCCCTTGCTACTTTTTTTGTGGGGTTTTTTGAAATCCCGCGTTTATGTAAACCGTCCAAGGACCCTACAAGACCTGAAGGCCAACATCCACGCAGAAATTGCCAACATACCCGCTGCTATGCTGGTAAGGGTCATGAAAAACGCCAGAAATCGGCTTATTCAGTGTATGGACAATGGGGGGCGTCACCTACCTGATATGCTTTTCAAAACTGTGTAAAACAGAACTTTAGATATGTACCTAAATTATTAAAGACAATAAAAACAATTCTGATTCATAAAATGGGTTTTATTGTGTTTTGAAAAAAGGAAGTTATGTTGCCGCACCCTGTGTAAGTATTCATGTTTCTGAATACCTACCATTTACAGTCTACCATGCAGATTACTGTCCAGCATGAAATTAGCTTCAAAATGGATATAAATATGGCAAGTCTTGGATAACCATTTCACATGGGAGGGGTGTGAAGGCCTCTGGTACCTCCTACTATAGGAGGGTTTGGGTTCACAATGCTACCCAATAACTGATGAAGGTGAATATGACTTTATTCTGGCTATACTCTCATAATTTCAGAGTTTAATTACTATATGGAGGATGAATTACTATATGGGGGATGAATTACTATATGGGGATGAATTACTATATGGGGGGATGAATTAATATGGGGGATGAATTACTATATGGGGGAATGAATTACTATGGGGGGATGAATTACTATAGGGGGGATGAATTACTATAGGGGGGATGAATTACTATAGGGGGGATGAATTACTATAGGGGGGATGAGTTACTATAGGGGGGATGAGTTACTATATGGGGGATGAGTTACTATATGGGGGATGAGTTACTATATGGGGATGAATTACTATATGGGGGATGAATTACTATATGGGGATGAATTACTATATGGGGGATGAATTACTATGGGGGATGAATTACTATGGGGGATGAATTACTATATGGGGGATGAATTACTATATGGGGGATGAATTACTATGCTTACTATGGGGGAATATTACTATACTTACTATGGATGACACATACACATCATTCATCTACTCTTGGTCCGGCCCCCGGGTCCAATATATGAACCCATTGCGGCCCTCAAGTCAAAAAGTTTGCCCACCCCTGCACTAGAGGCTTCCTGGGGGGGGGAGGGGGGGGGAACCACTACTGCTATTCACCAACTTGTGCTACAAACCGTCATGGCTGAATCTGAACAACATGGCATCCTTGTCCTTCCACACAGCTTTGTGAGGCCTCACTAAAAGTTTCCATTATAACCTTTTACTTAGCTAAAGCCACAGTGAGGTGCACTCCAGTCCAAAATCTTTATGAGGCAGGGTCCTTCTTCTGGTGTTTATGTCATGCAGATGGGGACAAGGACACCTTCTACTGGGTGTCCAGCAACAGGGTCTTTTCGGGATTCAAAAGAGGAGTGACATTACAGCAAGGGGACCACTCGGCATGGGCACATTAGCAGGACTGGTTTAGCACTCCCCGCAATCAGGACCGAAAAGGGATCTGGACAATAGACTTGGGGAAGTATATCTTGTTTCACAAGGCAAGAAAAAAATAAATAAAAAACATGCAGGATGAGTTAGAGAGAGGTAGGAGGGGGTTCATGCATTCCCTGGAGATGGGCTTTACCACATTGTGAAACCATGTTTTAAAGTGGAACTGAACCCTGCTGTGCTTTATGGCCAAGGAAGCTGCCATCTTAGCCTCTGTTTGATCTGCAGTTGCCATGGTGCTGCACATGTGACCAATTATCACACCAGCCATTTGAAGGCTTGACAGTTCAGTTGACAGCACAAGAAACGTGGACGGTTATTCACAGCATGCCTGAGTTAATGTAACTATTTTGGGAAGCAGTTCAATTGATGGGTTTAGTTCCACTTTAAAGCAGAGTTCCAGTCTCACTATAAAAAAAATAAAAGTCAGCAGCCTATGGTAGCAGAAGTGGGAGCAAGTAACTGTCAATTTCGGGTATCCGCTTCCTCCCCCCGCTCCCCAAAGCTGCCAATCCTTAACGGGGAGCGGGGGGCCAGTCTTTAAAGCGGAACGTCTCCTTTTGGGTGGAAATCCCTTTTATTGAGCTAGCAGCAGAACTAAACTTCCTTCAAATGACAGAATATCAAGCCACATAATGTATGGCTACAATTAGGATGACGTTATCCTTTAGCAAGGCCTTTTCATATCACGCCAAGGGATCCAATCATCCTCCTTACCGTGCTGATTCCAGCTCCAGTGTAGATGACCAGGTTTTTAGCACCACGCAAAGCATCTGCCAGTTCCAGCACCTTCTCCAGCAGCACTTCATCAGTGTCAACAATCTGGATAAGACAACCGAAAATATTCATGGCAACATTAACGATGACTTCCACCCAGATTTCCCAAGGAAGGCTGTCATCACTCCTCTATCTAGCAGTGTTTTATTTGGTGGCTATGATCAGCCTATTTTTCATCTTTCATACATCATGCACCCGATGATTCAGATTCCTCCTGTCATTATGATGGATACCTATCAGTGATTTGAATGATAAATGTCCCAGTGTGGCTCCCCCAAATCAGTGATGTGCCCCCCTCCCCCCACAGCCCTATAGGTATTGTGCCCAGTGACTGCCCCCACCCCCCCCCCCCCCCCACCAGCCCTATAGGTATTGTGCCGAGTGACTTCCCCCCCCAGCCCTATAGGTATTGTGCCCAGTGACTGCCCCCCCCCCCCCCAGCCCTATAGGTATTGTGCCCAGTGACTGCCCCCCCCCCCAGCCCTATAGGTATTGTGCCCAGTGACTGCCCCCCCCCCCCCCCAGCCCTATAGGTATTGTGCCCAGTGACTGCCCCCCCCAGCCCTATAGGTATTGTGCCCAGTGACTGCCCCCTCCCCCCCCCCCATAGGTATTGTGCCCAGTGACTGTCCCTCCCCCCCAGCCCTATAGGTATTGTGCCCAGTGACTGCCCCCTCCCCCCAGCCCTATAGGTAATGTGCCCAGTGACTGCCCCCTCCCCCCAGCCCTATAGGTAATGTGCCCAGTGACTGCCCCCTCCCCCCAGCCCTATAGGTATTGTGCCCAGTGACTGCCCCCTCCCCCCAGCTCTATAGGTATTGTGCCCAGTGACTGCCCCCCCTCCCCCAGCCCTATAGGTATTGTGACCAGTGACTGTCTTCCCTCACCCCATTGGTGATGTAATTGAAGCGGTCTCCCCCACCCTATCAGTGCTGTGTGCAGTGACTGTTCCCTCTTCCATATAAATGCTATGCCCTGTGATTGCACCACACCTTCTACATCAGTGTTGTGCTAAATAATTGCAACCCCCTGTTCCATCAGTGCTGTGCCTACTGATTGCAACCCCCCCCCCCTCCATCAGTTCTATGTCCAAAGATTGTACCCCTCTTTCTCTATCAGTGCTGTACCCAGGAGCTGCACCCCTCCTCCATCAGTACTGTGCCCAGTGACTACATCCTCCTGTTCCATCAGTGCAGTGCCCACCAGTTGCATCCCTTTTTCTCTATCAGTGCTGTATCAAGGAGCTGCACCTCTCCTTCTCCATTAGTGCTGTGTCCAGTGATTGTACTACCCCCGCCCCCCTCTCTATCAGTGCTGTAACCAGATACTACACCCCCATCCTTCTCCAGCAGTGCTGTGCCCAATGAATGTCCTGATCAGTGTTGCATCCTCTAAATCGGTGCTCTGCCCAGTGAGTACACCACCACTTCTCTATCAGTGCTGTACCACAGTGATTGCAACTCTCCCCCTTTTCCATCAGTGCTGTGCCCAGGAGCTGCACCCCATCATTCTCCATCAGTGCTGTGCCCAGGAGCTGCATCCCATCCTTCTCTATCAGTGCTGTGCCCAGTGACTGTCCTCCTGATCAGTGTTGCATCCTCTCAATCAATGCTCTGCTCAGTGATTGCATCCCACCTTCTCCATCAGTGCTGTACCCAGCAATTGCACCCTTCTTTCTCCATCAGTGCTGTGCCCAGGAGCTGCACTCCTCCTTCCCCATCAGTGCTGTGCCCAGGAGCTGCACCCCTCCTTCCCCATCAGTGCTGTGCCCAGGAGCTGCACCCCTCCTTCCCCATCAGTGCTGTGCCCAGGAGCTGCACCCCTCCTTCCCCATCAGTGCTGTGCCCAGGAGCTGCACCCCTCCTTCTCCATCAGTGCTGTGCCCAGGAGCTGCACCCCTCCTTCTCATTCAGTGCTGTGTCCAGTGACTGCACCCCTCCTTCTCCATCAGTGCTATGTCCAGTGACTGCACCCCTCCTTCTCCATCAGTGCTGTGCCCTGTGATTGTCCTCCTGATCGGTGTTGCATCCTCTCAATCAGTGCTCTGCTCAGTGATTGCATCCCTCCTTCTCCATCAGTGCTGTGCCCAGGAGCTGCACCCCTCCTTCTCCATCAGTGCTGTGCCCAGGAGCTGCACCCCTCCTTCTCCATCAGTGCTGTGTCTATTGACTGCACCCCTCCTCATTCAGTGCTGTGCCCAGGAGCTGCACCCCTCCTCATTCAGTGCTGTGCCCAGGAGCTGCACCCCTCCTTCTCATTCAGTGCTGTGCCCAGGAGCTGCACCCCATCCTTCCCCATCAGTGCTGTGCCCAGGAGCTGCACCCCTCCTTCCCCATCAGTGCTGTGCCCAGGAGCTGCACCCCATCCTTCCCCATCAGTGCTGTGCCCAGGAGCTGCACCCCTCCTTCCCCATCAGTGCTGTGCCCAGGAGCTGCACCCCTCCTTCCCCATCAGTGCTGTGTCCAGGAGCTGCACCCCTCCTTCCCCATCAGTGCTGTGCCCAGGAGCTGCACCCCTCCTTCCCCATCAGTGCTGTGCCCAGGAGCTGCACCCCTCCTTCCCCATCAGTGCTGTGCCCAGGAGCTGCACCCCTCCTTCCCCATCAGTGCTGTGCCCAGGAGCTGCACCCCTCCTTCTCCATCAGTGCTGTGCCCAGGAGCTGCACCCCTCCTTCTCCATCAGTGCTCTGCTCAGTGATTGCATCCCTCCTTCTCCATCAGTGCTGTGCCCAGGAGCTGCACCCCTCCTTCTCCATCAGTGCTGTGCCCAGGAGCTGCACCCCTCCTTCTCCATCAGTGCTGTGTCTATTGACTGCACCCCTCCTCATTCAGTGCTGTGCCCAGGAGCTGCACCCCTCCTCATTCAGTGCTGTGCCCAGGAGCTGCACCCCTCCTTCTCATTCAGTGCTGTGCCCAGGAGCTGCACCCCATCCTTCCCCATCAGTGCTGTGCCCAGGAGCTGCACCCCTCCTTCCCCATCAGTGCTGTGCCCAGGAGCTGCACCCCATCCTTCCCCATCAGTGCTGTGCCCAGGAGCTGCACCCCTCCTTCCCCATCAGTGCTGTGCCCAGGAGCTGCACCCCTCCTTCCCCATCAGTGCTGTGTCCAGGAGCTGCACCCCTCCTTCCCCATCAGTGCTGTGCCCAGGAGCTGCACCCCTCCTTCCAAATCAGTGCTGTGCCCAGGAGCTGCACCCCTCCTTCCCCATCAGTGCTGTGCCCAGGAGCTGCACCCCTCCTTCCCCATCAGTGCTGTGCCCAGGAGCTGCACCCCTCCTTCCCCATCAGTGCTGTGCCCAGGAGCTGCACCCCTCCTTCCCCATCAGTGCTGTGCCCAGGAGCTGCACCCCTCCTTCCCCATCAGTGCTGTGCCCAGGAGCTGCACCCCTCCTTCCCCATCAGTGCTGTGCCCAGGAGCTGCACCCCTCCTTCCCCATCAGTGCTGTGCCCAGGAGCTGCACCCCTCCTTCCCCATCAGTGCTGTGCCCAGGAGCTGCACCCCTCCTTCCCCATCAGTGCTGTGCCCAGGAGCTGCACCCCTCCTTCCCCATCAGTGCTGTGCCCAGGAGCTGCACCCCTCCTTCCCCATCAGTGCTGTGCCCAGGAGCTGCACCCCTCCTTCCCCATCAGTGCTGTGCCCAGGAGCTGCACCCCTCCTTCCCCATCAGTGCTGTGCCCAGGAGCTGCACCCCTCCTTCCCCATCAGTGCTGTGCCCAGGAGCTGCACCCCTCCTTCCCCATCAGTGCTGTGCCCAGGAGCTGCACCCCTCCTTCCCCATCAGTGCTGTGCCCAGGAGCTGCACCCCTCCTTCCCCATCAGTGCTGTGCCCAGGAGCTGCACCCCTCCTTCCCCATCAGTGCTGTGCCCAGGAGCTGCACCCCTCCTTCCCCATCAGTGCTGTGCCCAGGAGCTGCACCCCTCCTTCTCCATCAGTGCTGTGTCTATTGACTGCACCCCTCCTCATTCAGTGCTGTGCCCAGGAGCTGCACCCCTCCTCATTCAGTGCTGTGCCCAGGAGCTGCACCCCTCCTTCTCATTCAGTGCTGTGCCCAGGAGCTGCACCCCTCCTTCTCATTCAGTGCTGTGCCCAGGAGCTGCACCCCTCCTTCCCCATCAGTGCTGTGCCCAGGAGCTGCACCCCTCCTTCCCCATCAGTGCTGTGCCCAGGAGCTGCACCCCTCCTTCTCCATCAGTGTAGTACCGAATGACTGTCCCCCTAATCAGTGTCGCATCCTCTCCATGATTGTTCTGCCCAGTGACTGCGCCCCCCCCCGTGCGAACACACACCTCCTCCTCCCGGTGCCGCGCCTTCTCCCTCCTCTGCCGGTGTCTCTCTAGCTCCCGGACCAGCTCGGCGTAGCTCTCCAGCAGCTGCCGCTCCCCGGGGCTCCTCTCTGCCGCCGTCTTGTGTAATATTCGGGAGATCTGTGGGGAGAAGGCGGACAGTCCCCGTTATTACCGTCCTTCCCGCCTCTCCCAGCCCGCTCCCCGCCGCCTCCCACCTGCCTCCTCCGCTCCCTCTGCTGCTCCCGCCGCACGATCTCCTCCCGCATCTCCGCTTTCCGCTCCGCTCGGCCCATTCTACCGGCAACTTCACTGCAGACACAGCACAAGCACTTCCGCTTCCGGGAGCGGCCAATACCGGATGTGACATTTCTCCCCACACCCCCCAAGCCTTCTCTGGTTATTCAGCCACCTAGTAACCCACAGCAACCAGAGCGCAGGCTTCAGGGGCCTAGAGTAGCCTGGCTTCTGATTGGTTGCCTTTGGTTACAGCATACTATTAGTATACCATAATAACCAGAGACCTAGCATGACCTGGCTTGTACAAACAGCCTTCTGATTGGTTGCTCCGGGTTACTGCACACTAATAGTATCCCAGGGCAACTAGAGCAAAGGCTTCAGAAGCCATCGTGGGCTCGGTCTTTACAGACTGGATTCTGATTGGTTACTCTTGAGTTTTCCATAAGAATAAGGTACAAGGCAAAAATACAACAATAGCAATCCGGGTCTAACCAGTAAAAAAAATTAAATTTCATCATAAATTAAGGCATTCTGTGACATGTCTTTGGTGAAAAAAATCCCAATACGTGTAAACTGGTTTCCGTGAAAGTTATAGCATCTACAAATGGTATATATACGGGATTTTTTTTTTTAATTTTTACTAGTAATGGCGGCAATCAGTGACTTGTAGCGGGACTGCAGCAGACATTCTGACACTGGGGGGGAACTGACGTGGTGTCACTGACATCCCCAGTGACACCAATACAGTGATCAGTGCTAATAAAAAGCACTGACACTGTAACAATGGCACTGGGCAGAAAGGGGTAAACGTGGGGTGATCAAAGGTTTAACTGTGTGCCGTTTTACAATGTGTGCTGTGTTTCTCTGCTTCACTGTAACCACACTGCTTTGGAACACAGCCACACAAAGCAGTGTATCGGAGCTGACAGGGAGAACTGTTTTGTTTACTAACAGTTATCCCCCCCCCCCCCCCCCATCGGAGATCTTTGGCGATCACCGGCTGGGACCGGGTGATTGACAGAACACATTTACCATACAGCATTATAAACCCAGACTAGCCAGGGGGGAGCGTGGGAAAAGCACATGTTAATCACGACTCCCATATTTTCAAAAATTTTTGTTGGGAGTCATTACAGATACTTGACATTTGTTCATTGAGCATCAGAGTGGTCATACGGTCCCGCAACCCCTGAAGAGGAACATACGGGCTCTTTCATGCCTGGGCAATTGTTCTAGTGGCCGACAGAAACAGGAAGCCAACTTCTGCTGGTGAGCCAACAGGCCCGGTATGGGACAATGAAGCAAAGCATACTGAGCCTCTCAGCGTATGGAGAGATGGAACAAGGTGTAAAGAAGGCCAAAGGTACAAGACCAAAAACTAATCAGTCTTGGACATGACCACCATATATGCAACACATCTCCATGATGGCCACAACCCCGAAAGCAGCGATCACTATAGGCCTGGGCTATACGAGCCGGGATCCAATACCAACGAACCAGTACTTTGTATGTCGCCTCCAGCGTGGCCATATTAAATGAACATTTAGCTACAAACAACCAGGCCTTATTCCAGTTCTCCAGATCCACGACTGTCCCCATGTCATGCTTCCACTGGACAACATATGATAAGAGAATTGCGGATTGGGCATTTGCTTACCATTCTTGACAATATGTATGTACCCATCAACCTCCATTGATGTTGAAGCTCTGTATTCGAGCATTCCGCATGATAAGGGTTTATTGACCAACTCCGGCTTTTTGAGTTCGAGGAGTTTGGAGGCTACTTCTTATAATACATTCATTGTGGATATGTTGTCCTTTATTTTGACACTTAATGCTTTCACTTTTGACAGCTCCCACTACCTCCAGTTGCAGGGGGTGACGTTGGTAACAACATGTACCCCATCGTACACCAACCTGTACCTGAGGGGGTGAGAGCGTCACATTTTTTCATGTGATGAATTGTCAGTCTATCTGCCCCACATATTACTGTGGCGCAGATATATCGACGACATTGTCATTTTTTGGACGGCGTTGAGTGATTTGTTGAAACGTTTTGTGCATGAACTCAATCAGGACAATTTCAATTTATCTTTCACACTCAATTGGGATCATAAATGTTTGCCTTTTTTTTGGATCTATGTCTTCCCAAAAACCCTGATGGGTTAATTATGACGGACGTATATCGTGAAAGCACAGCAGGAAATTCACTCCTTCATTTTAGCAGTGCTCACCCTGCTCATCTAAAAAATTCAATACCTGAGAGCTAAACGTAATTGCAGTGATGAATTGGACTATAAAAAACCAAGCAGATAATCTTTACAAAAGATTTAAGGATCGTGGCTACAGTAATAGGTCTTTAAAGAAAGCATATAGTGAAGCTAACAATAGCCCACGGGATTTCATCTTTCAGGGTGAGGTGCCGACAAGTGGACAGTCATCAATCAGGCCCATCATGAAATATAATGACAGACATAAACAACTGAGACATATTCTGAGCAATCGCTGCCATTTATTGCTTGATGACCCTACACTCAATCGACACATTGACCCCTAACCACATATTACTTTCAAACGTAATCAATCTTTGAGGGACTTACTTGTAGCGAGCCATTTTACCATCGATCCTAGCAAGGATCCTTGTGACTCTCTTCCAAGAGGGACTTTCAGATGTGGAACATGTTCATACTGTCAGTGCATTAAACAAGGTAAATCATTTATTCTACCCAATGGGGAGACCTTTGAGGCAAAGCATTTTGTGAATTGTAGGACAGTTGGTATTGTATACTTGCTCACATCTGGCTGTGATAGCTATTATGTGGGTAAACAAAATTTTTGGAAGCATATCAAAGATCATGCTTCGGACATAAGATGTGGCATCATGGAAAAACCAGTTGCTAGGTATTTTGCGAGACATCACAATTACAAAACTGACTCCCTCTAGTTTCAAGCCTTGGCTAGGATCCACCCCTCTCCTGGAGGGGGTGATTATGACAAAAAGGTCCAACAGATAGAGATAAAATGGATTTATAAGCTACGAGCGAATTATCCACCAGGGCTGAATGAGGCAATCCGTTTTGCCCCTTTCTTACAGACATAAGTTTTGATCGAACATTATTATTTTTTTTATACTGTATACCATCGTAGCTCCTTCCTCTTTGATAACCTGTAATAGGTGATTAATACTACATATGAATGATGCATATTGTTAACCTTTTTGATATCTGCTATGGTATATCTTGATGTATAAATTGATATGTATATCAGTTTAATTATGGTTATTTAATGTAAACCCCCTTTGATGCTGCAGAGGACCTCCGAGAGGTACACTTTAATTAAGAATTGGTCGTTATATATTTGAATAGAATTTATTATTATGGTATTTTGGGTGTTTTCTTTCTCTCTGTTTCATATTTCTACAGTATATTTTGCAAGTGTGTGACATAAGATGTGTTGTTAGACGATGCCGTGCTGTGTCGGGTCCGTGTGCCCGTTTTTATTTGTTTGAACCGGTCGTAATTCGGCCAGGCTATTGGTTTTCTTTCCTTTTCCCCTGCTGTTTCAGTATGGTTTGGTTTATAATTTGCAGCTTTTTATTGTAGATCATGTTGGCTGTTTGCTTCCTGTGTTGGTCCCGGAAGCAACGCGGTGATTAGTTCGCACATCACTTTCAGTATGGGGACTTTGTTCTGTGTCACTTCCGGTTGCGGCTTCCACAATCTGGAATTGCCCCGCTCACCACCCACGATAGCAGGTGTGATGGTGAGGGCGGTACTCGTCCCCATGGACCTGTGGCGTTGGGGATCGGGTCCCACGTCATTTCTGGCCATAATTCCACCAATCGGAATGGCCCCACTGACAACCCACGCATGGGGTAAGAGAGAGAGGGGGAAGGCGGTACTTGGCCCCCAAAGACCACCATGGCCATAAGCATGGGAGTGTGGATGGTATTCCACGCCCTCTGAATGGGGGGGAGGAGCCCACCTCCGCACCTTAGGCATGTTAGGATTTTCCTTCCCCCTCAGATGTGGAGGTGGCCTCGGGGGGGGCTAATTTTAGCATTTAGACTACATATAGCCCACCACCATGTGGGGAATTCCTCTCTGTCACCATTTTGACCATGTGCTCTATCGGTGTTGGTAGTGCAAAAATTGAACTGGGATCCTAGGTAAGTCCTGATGATGCTTCTCTTATGTGTGATGGAATGTTTGGAGGTCTGCAACATTATTTTGAGTCTACTTTGGGCTATTATTGGATTTATGATTGGATTTTTTTTGTTTGTTTGTCCTTAGATCCGCTTTTTTGGATACCGAGCAATCTTTATAGACAAATATAGCTGGTGTCTCAAATCCAATAACTAATTGGAGATGTGTTGCTAGTGATGCTATATCTGTTTTTGAAATCCTTCAGGTTGTAGGATGTTGACATCTGAGGTAAGACTTTTGTATGGAGGTGGGTTAGTGCTGTCACTGGGATGGTTCTGATATATATGGGATAGATCATTTTGGTGTTTTCCATTTTGTTATGCAGCAGTCCTTTGCAAGTGTTGCTAATTTTGAGACCCTCCCCACAGGCCTGGCAGGCGCATGTCATTGGGACACATATGTATGTACACACACATATATAATTATTTTTCCTTTTTTTTTTCTTTTCTTTCTTTGTAACCTTTCTGATTTTGCCTCGCAGTTCAGAGTGGCTATTTATCAATTGGGGTTCATTACTTCAACTATGTTCATGTCATGTAATTGTTACATATGATTGCTTATAGTGCTATGACTGTTATATGATGTCATTAATTATATATATTTTGTCCTAGAAATACCTTTCTTTCCCTGCAATTCCAGCTGCAAGTCTTTTTGGGGATGTCTCTACCAGCTTTGCACATCTAGAGAGGGCCATTTCTGCCCATTCTTTGCAGAATAGCTCAAGCTCTGTCAGATTGGATGGAGAGCACCTGAACAGCAATTTTCAAGTCTTGCCACAGATTCTCAATTGGATTTAGGTCTGGACTGTGACTGGGATATTCAGGGGTCTCCAAACTTTCTAATCAAAGGGCCAGTTTACTGTCCTTCAGACTTTAGTAGGGCCAGACCGTGGCCATTGGGTTTAGAAAAGGTCCCAACATCAGTGGGAATAGACAATGCCCCATCTTTGGTGTCAGTGGGAGGAATTGTGCCCCATTGTTGGCATCAGTGGGAGGAACTGTGCCCCAAAGTGGGCTCCCTCCAGGCATACCTCTGCAGGAGAGCTTGTTCTTTTGAAAATAACAGACCTACTGTATCCTGTAAATGCAAAACCATGTGCACGAGAGATTTAAAAAAAAAAAGAAATGTGATTTTTCTTGGCTAACAGCTAGTTGACTTATGTATTCGGTGAACATTCCCAGTAGACCACTCCTTAGGTAAATCCACTCTAGTGCAGGGGTGTCAAACTCCATTTTATCGTGGGCCATATCAGCATTATGGTTGCCCTCAAAGGGTTGGATGTATCTGTACAATTAGAGGTCCATAGCACCCCACCCCCCATTACATCAGATGTCAAGAATCCCACACCCTCCCTAACATCACCGTGCACCCCCTTTGGGGGCAGAGCTGGAAAGCAGAAAGTGAAGGGTCTGGAAGAGGACTAGAGGAGGAGTGGAGTCAGTTACCAGAGTCTGCTGAATGCTGAGACAAGGGGAGGCAGAGATGAGGGGGTGCTGCAGCTGCACTGAGAGGTGCAGGATTTGGCAGAGGAGTTCTATTCTCCTTTCTGCTGCCGACTGCTGAGACAAGGTGGGGGAAGAGACAGGAGAAATGCAAGGACCACATTAAATGGCCTGAAGGGCCAGATTTGTCCCTCAGGCCTTGTGTTTGACACCTGTGCTCCAGTGACCTCACAGGGTTCATAATGGGGTTTTAAATCCAAACTTTTCTTTAAAAAAAAAAAATCATTCAAATCCAAGTAGTAGAAAGGAGCAGACAATAAAACTTGGGACAGCACAGTGGATAGATGGTTAGCACTTCCGCCTGGCAGTACTCGGGTCGTTGGTTCGAGTCCCAACCACAGCACCACCTGCCTGGAGTTTGTATGTTCTCCCTGTGTCTGCGTGGGTTTCCTGCAGGTACTCCGGTTTCCTCCCACACTCCAAAGACATGCTGGTAGCTTAATTGGCTCCTGTCTAAATTGTCCCTAGTATGTGTATGTATGAATGTGAGTTAGGGACCTTAGATTGTACACCCCTTGAGGGTTAGGGACTGATGTGAATGTACAATATATACAGTCAGGTCCATAAATATTGGGACATGGACACAATTCTAACATTTTTGGCTCTATACACCACCACAATGGATTTGAAATGAAACGAACAAGATGTGCTTTAACTGCAGACTGTCAGCTGTAATTTGAGGGTATTTACATCCAAATCAGGTGAACGGTGTAGGAATTAAAACAGTTTGCATATGTGCCTCCTACTTGTTAAGGGACCAAAAGTAAAGTGCTGCGTAAATTAACAGTGCTATAAAAGAACCTGAAATAAACTACAAAACTCAGATTTTTAAAAGATGTTTAATGGCAATATACAATATAAAATAGACCTTATATCAAACATACAGAATATACAATAGGATTAAACCCAGCAAGCCAGGGAGGTCTACACACATGATCCGGGGAGGCTGACCTACAAAAAAAAGCAGTATGGGGGGGGGATTTACTAAAACTTTAACACTCAGAATCTGGTGCAGCTGTCCATGGCAGCCAATCAGCTTCTAACTTCAGCTTGTTCAATTAAGCTTTGCCAATAAAACCTGGAAGCTGATTGGTTTCTATGCAGAGCTGCACCAAATTTTGCACCGCACAGTTTTAGTAAATTCCCCCCCCCCCCCATGAGTCTGCTACCTACAGCAACCAAATAGGCACTAGCAATTATTTTTATATAGATACTCCACAGCGCAAAAAAATTTCATAAGAAAAAAAGTCCAAATAAAGTCCCAAAGATATATTTTTATATATCTTTAGGACTTTAATTGGACTTTTTGTCATATAAAATTTTTTTGCGCTGTGGAGTATCTATATATTTATATTGATTGTTTTTTTTCCTTTCTTGAACAGCAGCATTTAGATTTTGATTGTGGTATATATTTTTTTTTCTGTGGCGCAAGTTTACTATATTTTCACTAGCAGTTATTTTCCTGGTCCCTATGTAAAATAAATTACCCACTTTTTTATGGCACCTCCGTTTGTGATTTCTGTCATCTCATCACTCAAGCCCAGGATTCTGTTTTTTTCTTTTACGATGCCTACCCAGACCCCTGCATTTGAATGCCACCTACCCTGACACCGAGGCTACTACCTGGATGGCTTAGCCTGTCAATTCTGTTGTTTGCTTTAGCGAATGTGGGTGATCACACGCTGTGGCTGTGATGCTTTGTGGCAAAATCTCTAGTTTCTGTTACGATCAGCGGGCAGTACCGCTGCCTGACGTGACCCATTGAAGTGAATAGGGATTCAATGAAAATACCAATGCAATGCGTGCAGTTGCAGTGCATTTAAAAGAGTCAATGAGGATTCCTTACGGTTTGGGAACCTTGGATACCTTATTCCTTGCCATCCCTGCCTCCTACTAGTTATGGCCTCTTATAGTCACTGCCAGTGCTAGCCCTGGATCCGTGATTCTTCTAGTTTCCCTTCCCTCTTTCTGATTCCTTTTTTTTTTTGTTTTAGTTTCTTTTTCCTTTCTTCTAACTTTTTCTCTTTCCTCTTCTTTTTCTGGTAATATGTTAATATGTTGGATTACTGCTGCTAATATTTGGTTCGGCTTTTTGCCGTCCCTCCTTCGTTATTTGACTAATACAAGTCAGCTGGATGTATCTGTTTATGTGTTATTGTTCTGCTCTGCCCCTGCGTGGGCGTATCTTGAGCTTGTTATATTCTTAAAAAAAAACTTTCTTAATTAAAATATTGAAACAGATAAAACAGTCAATGAGAAGGCGTTATATCGCCTCCTCACCACCTGGTAAATGCCTCTGAAAAGCAATCCAAACTCAGATCGCTTTTTAGAGATGCAGCAGCCCAAACTTAGCCTTATGGAACTTTTGCCACTGTGGACTTGTGCCTTTGAGAACATGTGCTGGGTAACAGCTCCACTGTTTTTTTTTTTAATAAATCAGCCCCCCTGACAGATCAGTTCTGGCCCTTTAAAACCATCCCTGTGCTGGACGGAAATACTCCCAAATATACAGGAATAAATTAACATCATATACACTTCTTGAGATATCTACAGATGCCGATGCTACAATAATTTAGCAATAAGTACTAGCATATGTTCTGTGATACGACCTGTACCAGTGGCTGAAGACGCACTCTTGGAGACAAAGAGGCTTACGTATAACATAGTGCAAATAGCAATGGTGTGCATTCGTCCAGAGCAACCAATCAGAGTAGTCTGAGCAAAGGAAGAGGAGTTCTGATTGGTTGCTGCGGCTTGACTTGGTTAAAGATAAATTCGAGGTAAAGCCAGTTCCATTCGTCCAGTTTGGACCGATGCAAGTGTATATATACCATACTTGTGGGATCAGGGGCGGACTGACAACTCATGGGGCCCCCGGGCAATAGGGGATCACGGGGCCCCTGTGTCCTTGCCCAAACTCAAAAAAGCCTATGAAAAAGGTACCAGGGGCATCTCATGGGGCCCCCTACTGACCCCGGGCCCTCGGGCAGTGCCCGAGTTTCCAAATGGTCAGTCCGCCCCTGTGTGGGATCCCCCCTGGAAGCTGAAATCACTGTACTAGGCATCGCTGCTGTGGGATCCCAGAAGTATGGCACCAAGCTGGACCGCTGACTCGATGTACAAATTGCAATACCTAGAATTCTGCTTTCAAATAAAGTCTATAGACTTTCAGGAAGGTGAGTTAAAACAGCCTACAGCAAACTGAGCCCCGCAGGGAAGCAGACTACCGAACAGGTAGAACTGTTTCAAAGGGGATCCAGAATATAGAATAACCCAATGGAATGCAGAAAGTCACACAATACTCTTCTCTCTAAGGGACTGTCAGAGACTGAATTGAATGTTCAATACTTTTTTCTTCCCATTCACCCCCAAAAGTAGAACTAACTTTCGGTATATAACTGTTGCAAAAGCCATGTTGTAATAATAGTTATTAAAAAATTAAATTTTCCATTTTAATCAGCAGCTGCTTATAAAACATTCAGTGGACGTGTATCACACACATTTGTGCAGGCTGGAATTAATTTTCCCTGTATTTACTGCAATTGATTATTTCCCCTGATCGTCAGCTCCATCTAGTGGCCAAAATGCAGTATAGTTTTCTGAGAAAATATATCACATTTTGGCCACTAGATGGAGCTGACGATCATAGGAATTAATCTATTACAGAACATACAGGGAAAAATCATCCGGCCTGTACAAATGTCTGTGACATTTGTCCAAAGACAACTTTTGTGTCAAAAATTGTATTTATTTTCATTGAGACCGCAGCAAAAGTACACATTCTCCCTGTCTCCTGCCATGTAATTAAAGTAGAAGGAAAGGCTAAAATAAGTAAGTTTTTTAAACACTTTCTCATTCTGCTCATTGAAAAAGATATTTTACAGTCTTCTTTCAAGCAGTCACATGATTGCAAAGCTCCACTGCTTGTGTTTGTTGGCACGGCTGGTAGGCGCCAGTTCTTTGCGGGTCAACAATTCCTTAAAGCAGTGGGATTCCAAACTGGGTCCCGGGAGTGCAATGTGGCTCTTCGCTTGCTTTTATCCTGCTCTTGGGGCACTAGTTCTCCCACCCATATGAGGAACTATTCCTCCCACTGACACCAACAATTGGCCATAATTACTGCCACTGACACCAACAATACAAGGAACTATGCTTCCCCCTGACACCAACAATACAAGGAACTATTACTCCCCCAGACACCAACAATACAAGGAACTATTCCTCCCCCTGACACCAACAATACAAGGAACTATTCCTCCCCCTGACACCAACAATACAAGGAACTATTCCTCCCCCTGACACCAACAATACAAGGAACTATTCCTCCCCAATGACACCAACAATACAAGGAACTATTCCTCCCCAATGACACCAACAATACAAGGAACTATTTCCCCCCCTGACACCAACAATACAATGAACTATTCCTCCCCCTTACACCAACAATACAATGAACTATTCCTCCCCCTTACACCAACAATACAAGGAACTATTCCTCCCCAATGACACCAACAATACAAGGAACTATTCCTCCCCCTGACACCGACAACACAAGGAACTATTCCTCCCCCTGACACCGACAACACAAGGAACTATTCCTCCCCCTGACACCGACAATACAAGGAACTATTCCTCCCCCTGACACCGACAATACAAGGAACTATTCCTCCCCCTGACAACGACAATACAAGGAACTATTCCTCCCCCTGACAACGACAATACAAGGAACTATTCCTCCCCCTGACACCGACAATACAAGGAACTATTCCTCCCCAATGACACCAACAATACAAGGAACTATTCCTCCCCCTGACACCAACAATACAAGAAACTATTCCTCCCCAATGACACCAACAATGCAAGGAACTATTCCTCCCCAATGACACCAACAATGCAAGGAACTATTCCTCCCCATGACACCAACAATACAAGGAACTATTCCTCCCCAATGACACCAACAATACAAGGAACTATTCCTCCCCCTGACACCAACAATACAAGGAACTATTCCTCCCCCTGACACCAACAATGGGGCATTATTCTATTCATTATTTCATCCACTAACACCAATGGCGGGGTACTGATGCGTTATGCTCCCACGCAAGAACATTTCCCCTTCAACTGGCCACAGTCCCGCTCCCCTAAAGCCTGAAGGACAGTAAGCTGGCCCTTTGCTTAGAAAGTATGGAGACCCCTACGTCTCTGAAAAGCGATCCACGGTGGATTGTTTTTTAGAGAGCATTTGATAGGTGGTGAGGAGGCGATAGGTCCCCTCATCGGCACCCTTTTAACCCTCGAAACTTCAGCCCACTGCTCTGCTACCACATGCATTGCAAACAGTTGCGGCCGCAGCGCCATTTACTTGAATAGGTTGTATTCAGCGGTGCAAATTCCTGCCGAATACAACATGCCATTTCATTTTTGCTGCGCTCACAAAGCATAGCAGCATATTACAGCCCTGAGTGGCCGTATTCCCTAGTTTAGGTGGGCGATAAAACCATGGCTCAACTGCCCTGCTCTGTGGACAAGCCCTAAGGCGTCCCTCTGTAGGGACTGCACAGGGGGACTTACTTGCTGGAGCTTTGCAGTCATGTGATCACTTGGAAGACGATTGAATAAAAGTGTTTCCATTGAAATGCATTACGTATATAAATGTATGCAGAAAGTATACGAGCAGTGTGGAGGCAAACTTTACAACACGGGTTGTTTTACCCCGGGTTCACGTATATGCGGTGCGGCATACCTCATGTGATTCGCACAAGAACCGCACCGCATTCCTGTGCAAATCACATGCAAATCCAGTGCGGTGCGATTTGAGTCATGCATTTTGTATGGCTCAAATCGCACCAAAAAGCGCAGGACCCTTTTTTTAGTCCGCACTAGAATCGGATCGCATGGGTATTCACACCTATGCGATCCGATTCTACACATCGCACCGCGTTTTTCGAACTGATTTTGGGGTGTTTTTGCACACCCACAATGGTTTGCATGAACGGGGTGCGATTGTGATGCGGTGCGGAATGCGCACAGAAACCACTGAGAGTTCTGCACCACATCAGTGTGAACCCGGGCTTAGCCTTTCCTTCTTTAATTCAATGCCTCTCCCAGGAGTCACATATGGCTTGCAGTTATGGAATATGGCATCCCAGCCGTGCTCCTATACTCACTGCACTGGGAGTCCCATCTCTGCAAGATTACTGGGGTGCAGTAGAAGGTCCAATGTTTCTTATTCCAACTCAGGATCTCCCAACTTTGTACTCAATCTGAAAGATAAGTGCACTAATGGGTCTATCTCAGTATCTAAAGTGGATGGGATTTCTTAAAGACACACTGTCTGCACAAAGCCCTATCCCCATGACATGTATACTTACCCAGCCACAATCCCTCACCACTGCTACAGCCCTTCCTAGTGCAGGGGGGCTTTACAGCTCTGGGGTAGCACAGCACCTTTCCTATGTGTGGGCTTGAGCAGCCAATCACCAGGCCTGAACACTGTCACATGGTGGATGCCATGGCTTCTGCAGCAGGGAAGGTGGCAAGGCAAAGTAGCTGGGCAAAGTGGCAGTGTCTCTTTAGCAAAGCTGAAGTTTCAATTTAAAATCTATATACAATGCCATACATATATATATATATACACATACACAGTATCTCCCAGAAGTGAGTCCATCCCTTACATTTTTGTAAATATTTGATTCTATCTTTTCATGTGACAACACTGAAGAAATGACACTTTGCTACAATGTGACGTAGTCAGTGTATAGCTTGTATAACGTGTAAATTTGCTGTCCCCTCAAAATAACTCCACACCGCCATTAATGTCTAAACCGCTGGCAACAAAAGTGAGTCCACCCCTCAGTGACAAGGTCCAAATTGGGCCCAAAGTGTCAATATTTTGTGTGACCGCCATTATTTTCCAGCACTGCCTTATCCCTCTTGGGCATGGAGGTCACCAGAGCTTCACAGGTTGCCACTGGAGTCCTCTTCCACTCCTCCTTGATGACATCACGGAGCTGGTGGATGTTAGAGACCTTGCGCTCCTCCACCTTCCGTTTGAGGATGCTCAATAGGATTTAGGTCTGGAGACATGCTTGGCCAGTCCATCACCTTTACCCTCAGCTTCTTTAGCAAGGCAGTGGTCGTCTTGGAGGTGTGTTTGGGGTCGTTATCATGTTGGAATACTGCCCTGCGGCTCAGTCTCCAAAGGGAGGGGATCATGCTCTGCTTCAGTATGTCACAGTACATGTTGGCATTCATGGTTCCCTCAATGAACTGTAGCTCCGCAGTGCCGGCAGCACTCATGCAGCCCCAGACCATAACACTCCCACCACCATGCTTGACTGTAGGCAAGACACACTTGTCTTTGTACTCCTCACCTGGTTGCCGCCACACACGCTTGACACCATCTGAACCAAATCAGTTTATCTTGGTGTCATCAGACCACAGGACATGGTTCCAGTAATCCATGTCCTTAGTCTGCTTGTCTTCAGCAAACTGCGGCTTTCTTGGTCATCATCTTTAGAAGAGACTTCCTTCTGAAACGACAGCCATGCAGACCAATTTGATGCAGTGTGCGGCGTATGGTCTGAGCTCTGACAGGCTGATCCCCCACCCCTGCACCCTCTGCAGCAATGCTGGCAGCACTCATATGTCTATTTCACAAAGACAACCTCTGGATATGACGCTGAGCACGTGCACTCAACTTCTTTGGTTGACCATGGCGAGGCCTGTTCTGAGTGGAACCTCTCCTGTTAAACCTCTGCATAGTCTTGGCCACCGTGCTGCAGCTCAGTTTCAGGGTCTTGGCAATCTTCTTACAGCCCAGGCCATCTTTATGTTGAGCAACAATTCTTTTTTTCAGATCTTCAGAGAGTTCTTTGCCATGAGGTGCCATGTTGAACTTCCAGTGACCAGTATGAGAGAGTGAGAGTGATAACACCACATTTACCACACCTGCTCCCCATTCACACCTGAGACCTTGTAACACTAACGAGTCACATGACACCTGGGAGAGAAAATGGCTAATTGGGCCCAATGTGGACATTTTCACTTAGGGGTGGACTCACTTTTGTTGCCAGCGGTTTAGACATTAATGGCGGTGTGTTGAGTTATTTTGAAGGGACAGCAAATTTACATGTTATACAAGCTGTAAACTGACTACGTCACATTGTAGCAAAGTGTCATTTCTTCAGTGTTGTCACATGAAAAGACAGAATAAAATATTTATAAAAATGTGAGGGGGGACTCACTTCTGGGAGATACTGTATGTATTTATATATAGATATATATATATATACTATAGATCAGCGGTCTCCAAACCGAGGGCCGGATGTGGCCCTTTGATACCCTTTATCCGCCCCCTGGGGGAATATTTCTCCCACTGAGACCAACAATGGGGCAGTACTTCTTCCATTGAAACCAATGATGGGGCACTATTCCTCCCACTGATACCAATGATGGGGCACTATTCCTCCCACTGATACCAATGATGGGGCACTATTCCTCCCACTGACACCAATGATGGGGCACTATTCCTCCCACTGATACCAATGATGGAGCACTATTCCTCCCACTGACACCAATGATGGGACACTATTCCTCCCACTGATACCAATGATGGGGCACTATTCCTCCCACTGACACCAATGATGGGGCACTATTCCTCCCACTGATACCAATGATGGGGCACTATTCCTCCCACTGACACCAATGATGGGACACTATTCCTCCCACTGATACCAATGATGGGGCACTATTCCTCCCACTGACACCAATGATGGGGCACTATTCCTCCCACTGATACCAATGATGGGACACTATTTCTCCCACTGATACCAATGATGGGGCACTATTCCTCCCACTGATACCAATGATGGGGCACTATTCCTCCCACTGACACCAATGATGGGGCACTATTCCTCCCACTGATACCAATGATTGGGGCACTATTCCTCACACTGATACCAATGATGGGGCACTATTCCTCCTACTAACCATCAACCCTTCTGCCATGTTTATTCTCACTGATACTGGGGCAAGGACATTTTCTATCCTCGCTGGCCCTAATCAAGCCCCCCTACAGTCTAAAGGACAGTTTACTGGCCCTTTGTTTGAATAGTTTGGAGACCTCTGCTATAGGTACTATTCACCCCTTTGTCATAGAACATTCAATCACAGTGGAATTTTCCATATCACAGTGAAACAAAGCACAAGGTTTGGGAGATTTGTCTTTTAGCAAGAAACTGTCCAGAGGCCTAAAGCCGAAACAACACAAGAGCGGCTTAAAGAATTATCTAAACCCAAAAACAAAACATGTAATATGTTTCAGCCTACAAGCCTTTAGATGTGGCCGCTGCACTAGTTTTCTTTTTCCGACTTAGTTCCACTTCCCCCTTTGCTTTTCTCCATAACCTGGAGGGGTGGGGGTTCTGTAGTCTTGATTTTCTTTTTGTTTTGCAGACTAAGAATCCTTTCTGCAAGTACAGAAAATGCTTGTTGAGCCCACTAGAAATCTAACTTCCCTGGTCACTTCCTGTGAATTGAAAATGTAATGTTATCAGCCTTCCCAGTTCTCTTCTGTGAACTACAGAACACCCTCACGAGATGAGGAGAGGGGGAGGTGTTTGCAGCCCCAATCAGGGGAGCAGCCTGGAGTGACAACGCTGCTCCTCCATAGAGTGGTGTCACCAAAACGAGAAACATGTCCTAGGCACAAATAAAGAAGAAAAAAAGCTGAAAAGCAATGCAGACGCCACACCTAAGGACTGGTAAGCTGCAATATATTACATTTTTGTTTTTGGGATAACAGATGCTTCAGGATAACCATTGCTAATGTCCTGGAATGTCCAAGTTCAGATCAATAGAGAATATGTGGCTGGATGTGGAAAAGGCTGTTCTAAATAATGACTAGAAGGGGGTGAACACTTATGCAATATCCTATCCTGTGTTTTTTTCTATTGTGATTAATCTCTATGGACAGATCTGCTGTCACTTCGACATGAGAGTCTATTTCTCAGGGTCAGTGGGAAAATAAAATATCCACAGTGACTCAACCCTCTATGACAAAAAGACTTAAAATAGAATGAAAAGCATTATATGGATAGAGTAGGGGAGGATTATAACCCCTGTCAGATCTTTTCTTTGTGTGTGTGTCCCATTGGGAAGATTTCCCTTCATTTCCTGTCCCATAGCCAAACAGGATGTGCGAAGAAATCCCTCCAAAGTGAGGGAATTTTGGGGTGTCCCCATTGGAGGATTCCCCCTTTATTCCTGTTGTGGTGCCAACCCAAAATTAGTTTTTTTGTTTTTTACTTTCACTTTTGGTAAAAAGGACAAATGGAAAAGGTAAATCACAGGCAGCAATAAATACCTGACAGGGGTTCTATTCCCCCTCCACTCTATCCAAAACTAAGAAAAAAAGTTTTGCCTTTAGTTCTACTTTAAAAACTTCCAATACTTTTTATAGGCACTGTATATATGTCACGATTGGCATCACTTGTGTATACCAGTGGTCCAAAGGGGGGCAGATGTAGGCGGGGCAGTGGCACTAAGTCTGCACAGCTGCAGGTCCTGAGTATAGTGATCACTCTCCCTATAACACAGATGGGGTGGGGTGAGAATTGAAGAGTATGTGCATTACCCTATGACTCTTTTGGCATTGAAAACATTTCCTATGTACGTTTCATATTTTTCTGTTTAGTTGGAGTTGTCCTTTAAGGTATATCGTCTCCTTTTTGAAGCCCAGAGGTAACTGAATCAGACCCGCGGGTCTGCCACACAACAACGGTCACATTGAATGAACAACTCATCATTAAATACAATAAAAATGTGAATACCAGAGCAGCAGCAAGTACAAAAAAACGAAAGTTACAAAAACTCGACAACTTAAAGGGATCTTCCATTGAGCTGCGCATTCCTCCAGTCGAGCTAAAATAAATTCTCCCCTTCTGTAACTGGCTGTTACGGTTGCCCATTACTTCAGGCAGCCAATCAGAAAACAGGAGGGGAGGTCTGAGAACTGACCGGATAGTAATCTAGTAAAGAAGGAATGCGTCACCATCCTGAAAGTCAGAGATGGCTGGAAGAGGATGGAAGGTTCAGTGCACATAAGATATGCTGCTTTCCGTGTGAACTGCGCAAAAGTCAAGTAAGATCAGTCTATTATGTGTAGAAGACATGATGCTGCACAAGAGGATTGGAGGAGTGGCAGGCACCGGTGTGTATATGTGTGCATATATATATATACACATTTATATATATATATATATATATTTAAAATATATTGTGTATGTATATATATATATATATATATATTGTGTGTGAGTGTATATGTATGTATGTATGTATGTATATATATATATGTGTGTGTATGTATATATATATATACAGTCATGGCCGAAATTGTTGGCACCCTTGATATTTCTCCAGGAAATCATGTATTTCTCACGAAACGTATTGCATTAACACATGTTTTGCTATACACATGTTTATTCCCTTTGTGTGTATTGGGACAAAACAAAAAAAGGGAGGAAAGAAAGCAAATTCGACATAATGTCACACAAACCTCCAAAAATGGGCTGGACAAAAGTATTGGCACCCTTTCACAACTGCGGATAAATAAGAATGTTACAAGCATGTGATGCTCCTGTAAACTCACCTGGGGCAAGTAACAGGTGTGGGCAATATAGAAATCACACCTGAAAGCAGATAAAAAGGAGAGACGTTCACTTAACCTTTGCATTGTGTGTCTGTCTGTGCCACACTAAGCATGGACAACAGAAAGAGGAGACGAGAACTGTCTGAGGACCTGAGAACCAAAATTGTGGCAAAATATCAACAATCTCAAGGTTACAAGTCCATCTCCAGAGAACTAGATTTGCCTTTGTCCACAGTGCGCAACATTATCAAGAAGTTTGCAACCCATGGCACTGTAGCTAATCTCCCTGGTCGTGGACGGATGAGGAAAATTGATGAAAGATTGCAACGCAGAATAGTCCGGATGGTGGATAAGCAGCCCCAAACATGTTCCAAAGACATTCAAGCTGTCCTGCAGGCTCAGGGAGCATCAGTGTCAGCGCGAACTATCCGTCGACATTTAAATGAAATGAAACGCTATGGCAGGAGACCCAGGAGGACCCCACTGCTGACACAGAGACATAAAAAAGCAAGACTACAGTTTGCCAAAATGTACTTGAGTAAGCCAAAAGCCTTCTGGGAAAACGTCTTGTGGACAGATGAGACCAAGATAGAGCTTTTCGGTAAAGCACATCATTCTACTGTTTACCGAAAACGGAATGAGGCCTACAAAGAACAAAACACAGTACCTACGGTAAAATATGGTGGAGGTTCAATGATGTTTTGGGGTTGTTTTGCTGCCTCTGGCACTGGGTGCCTTGACTGTGTGCAAGGCATCATGAAATCTGAGGATTACCAAAGGATTTTGGGTCGCACTGTAGGGCCCAGTGTCAGAAAGCTGGGTTTGCGTCCAAGATCCTGGGTCTTCCAGCAGGACAATGACCCCAAACATACGTCAAAAAGCACTCAGAAATGGATGGCAAAGAAGCGCTGGAGAGTTCTGAAGTGGCCAGCAATGAGCCCAGATCTAAATCCCATTGAACACCTGTGGAGAGATCTTAAAATTGCTGTTGGGAAAAGGTGTCCTTCCAATAAGAGAGACCTGGAGCTGTTTGCAAAGGAAGAGTGGTCCAAAATTCCGGGTGAGAGGTGTCAGAAGCTTATTGATGGTTATAGGAAGCGACTGATTTCAGTTATGTTTTCCAAAGGGTGTGCAACCAAATATTAAGTTAAGGGTGCCAATACTTTTGTCCAGCCCATTTTTGGGGTTTTGTGTGACATTATGTCATATTTGCTTTTCTGCCTCTGTTTTATATTTGTTCCAATACATACAAAGGGAATAAACATGTGTATAGCAAAACATGTGTTAATGCAATACCTTTTTTGTGTGAAATACTTGATTTTCAGGAAAAATATCAAGGGGGCCAACAATTTCGGCCATGACTGTATACTCACACACAATATATATATATATATATATATATATACATACATACATACATACATACACAATATATTTTAAATAAATATATATATACTCACACACAATATATATATATATATATATATATATATATATATATATATACATACATACATACACAATATATTTTAAATAAATATATATATACACACACAAAAACACAAAGCAGTGATGTGGTTTTAATTTTTGGTTTAAAGTGTACCTGTCATTTTGCATAAACTATATTCTGCACAGAAAAACCGGTTGAAGCCCTTGGTTTATGTTGAGATTAAGCCCTGGTTCACATATATGCGGCCGCGTTTTGCGCGGGCACGAGAGCCTATTCATTTGAATGGACTCCCGTGCCCCGTGACACACAGAGAAAGAAGTCCCTGTACCTCTTTGGAAACCGCAACCTCGATTCTCAGTGCAGCTGCGATTTCTAGTGCGGGCGGTGTGCCATTAGAATTAATGGCACCTGCCCGCAGGTCCGCATTCTTTTGTGCGGGTGGTGCAGCTGCACGGATTTTCATGCAGAGCACCACCTGTACAGATGTGAACCTAGCCTTAGTGTATTCTGAAAGGGTTACTCCACCAAACATTAAGGCCTTGTGCGGACTGGGCGTTTTTACAGCAGCTGTTTTTAGCTTTTGGCGTGTTTTTTTTTCTACAGCCAGTAAACCCCCCAACATGTTATCCTATGTGTCCATGCACACATAGACTGGAATCAACGTTTTCTGGCAGGGGAGTTTTCTGGCTGGAAAAAAAACCCAGAACTAGTGGGTTTCAAGAGCAGTTTTTCAGCTGGTAAACACGGTTAAACGTGGCAAACTGGCATTTTTGAGCCCCCAATTTTTTTTTTCATGTGCTAAAAATTGCTAACGTCAAAAAACAGCTAAAAGCGGAAAAACGTAGCTAAACGCTAATGAGAAAACGCTATAAAACACAGAAAAACAGTGTGCATGAGGCCTTAGTGCCGCGGAGGCAATGTCTACATGCCGCACATAAGCACCCATGGACAGCCAAGGTCTCCGTGTTAGGAGCATGCTCATTGAATGCTCCCGACACAGTGACTGAGCTGTCAAAGACAGCTCTCCATTTCTAGTAAGCCATCATGCACACTTGATGTTTTCATAACGCTTGTAACGTTCGCTGTGCAAAGTCACGTTAAAAATGTGAGTTTTTCAGCTTTTTTTAGCGTTTGTGCATTAGCGTTTTGACGCGATAAGCTGCGTTTTCCCACTTTTTTATGCATTTGTGCTTTTTAGCATTTTGTTTAGTCAAAAAAATGTTCAAAAATGCCAGTTTGTAGCGTTTTGCTGCATTTTCCAGCGTTAGAGTGTTTTTACAGCTAAGAAAACTCCTCTAGAAACCAACTAGTTTTGTTTTTTTTTTTCAGCCAAAAAACGTTGATTACAGCCAACATGGGCATGGACACATAGGATACCATGCTGGGGGGGTTTATTGACTGTAGAAAAAATGTCAAACGCCAAAAACAGCCGCTGTAAAAACATCAAGTATGCATGAGGGCTAATGATCAGAAGCTGCTGGGACCACTGTGGCAGCCATGTGATCAGACAGTCTGTCTTGCCCCCCCCCAGGGTGTAAAAACCCACCTAAAGGCAGGCCAAGGCAGGGTGGGAAGTAGTTAAACCCAACCGAAGAGTCACTTTATAATCCATGTTATGATTTGTGATTGATCTTTGCTGGGAAATGCTATAAAATATCATTTTGTCTCAGAGAAAACAGCAATTCCTGCCCTCATGCTGCAGTGCACAGTGCTGGCAGAGCTGAGGAACAGCCACAACCCCTCATCACAAGTATCCTTCAGGACTGGTTCACACTGATGTGATGCGACTTGGATCGCATGACGATGATAATAACATTGCTTCCAATGGTGCCCGTTCACATTAATGAACACAGCTGCAATGCAACTTTGGGAAGGGGTCATGTGCTACTTTGGTGTGATTTACAGTGCAATTTGACCCCAAAGAAAATGCAAACCGCATCCAAAATGCAATAAAAGTTGCATCAAAGTCACACTGCAAAATGAGTCAAAATCCCATCACAATAGTGTCAACCAAGCCTAAGACTTGAATTTCGGTTGTATCTGTAAGACTAGATGGCTAGAGCACCCCACCGTCCTTTACATCAGGTGTCAAGAATCCCACACCCTCCCTAAGATCACCATGTACCCTCTTTGGGGGCAGAGCTGGAAAGCAGAAAGTGCAGGGTCTGGAGGAGGACCAGAGGAGTCAGTTACAAGAGTCTGCCGAATGCTGAGACCAGGGGAGGCAGAGTTGAGGGGGTGTAGGGATGAGGAGGGTTTGGCAGATTTGTTCTATTCTCCTCTCTGCTGAGACAAGGTAGGGGTGGAGACAAGGGGGTACCTGCAGGAGAGGTCCAAGGGCCACATGAAATGGCCTGGAGAGCGTTTTGACACCTGTGATGTATAGTCTTTATAACTTCTATGGTAACACTAAAAAAAGAAACATCTTAATTGGAAGAACTGAATGCAGCTTCTCCTCCCCCGACCCTCATCTGCAGCATTATGTCTACTACTGAAGTCCTGGTGCCCTTGAATGCTGGCGGATCATGCAAGCTTCACAAACGATTGAGTCAAGATAGCTTCAAGTACCAGAATGTTGTGAGCAATAATACATTTTTAAAAAGCCTCCTACGACTGACGAAACTTGCAATCTATTGTTGGCACAGAGACACCACCAACGTCAAAATGCCTCCACCACGTCATAAAAAAAAAAAAAAACACCCACAGCAAGAGGAACCCACGTCAAAACTTCGCACGGACCACGATGGGACATGTACAGACATCACGGGAACAACATACCGATCCAGAAGCTGTATAATCTCACGGCACGAAATTACACAACGACCCGAAAAAAAGAGCAGCATAGTCTGAGATCACAAAGTACACGGCACGCACGTGTGAAGACTAAGAGGAAACCTGCACACAGACACTCCGGAAGTTGTCAGTCACAATTCCACAGACAAGCAGGACCACCAGACGTCACGTCGTAGACCGGGCCACAGCACTGCATACGTCACAATTCAACTACACATACTGACCCACAACGAGCGCTACAATCTTACGTCACACTATACACTGATAGAGACCCTGACAGCTGGAAAGCGTGGGAAACTGAGCACAGAGAACACGGCCATGTTCAAAAGTGTCCAGAAAAAATGTCAACCAGTGGGATGAAGATGCAGGTTATTGGTTGCCCAAGGCAGAGCTGGTGTCAGATGTTGACCAGAGTGTGGCGTACGGTACATTTAATGGAAATGTTATTGATGTTCTATTCAGGGGTGGGAGAGCCTACTTCATTTTGGGGAGGCTTTACAGCCTAATGACCCACCATGACACCAGTTCTGGCTCAGGTGCTCCATTTTAATGACATCTACAATCTGATTGGTTGCCTGGTGCAGCATACTTTCCTCGAGCTCTTATCACTAGTTGAGAACTGAATTTTGTACCACGGTAACCAATCAGGTGCTTGTTTGCATTGATGGCTCAAATGTAATTAGTTGCCAAGTATAGCATACACTCCTTCAACTCCCATAACTTGCTGAAGGCTGAACTCTGGTCCATATCAACCAATTAGATGCTCCGTTACAATAAAAGCTGAAATTTGATTGGTTGCCCAAAGCCACACACTCTCAGCTATCCTCAGTTTGAGAGCTGAACTCTAGCCCATGGCAACTAATCAGTGGTTCCTTTACAATGAAAACTGGAATTTGATTGGTTGCCAAGAAGTAAATGCTCTTCCATCTCTCATCCCTTGTTAGGAACTAAACTCTGGCCCTTGGCAACCAACTAGGTGCTCCTTCACAATGACAACTGCAATTTGATTGGCTACAAAGACCAGCAAACGTTCTTCCATCTCTCATCGCTTGTTAAGAACTGAACATTGGCCCTTGGCAACCAATTAGGTGCTCCTTTAGAATGACAACTGCAATCTAATTGGCTACCAAGACCAGCAAACGCTCTTCCATCTCTCATCGCTTGTTGAGAACTGAACATTGGCCCTTGGCAATCAATTAGGTGCTCCTTTAGAATGACAACTGCAATCTGATTGGCTACCAAGATCAGCAAACGTTCTTTCATCTCTCATCGCTTGTTGAGAACTGAACATTTGCCCTTGGCAACCAATTAGGTGCTCCTTTACAATGACAACTGCAATTTGATTGGCTACCAAGACCAACAAACGCTATTCCATCTCCCATCGCTTGGTGAGAAATGAACATTTGCCCTTGGCAACCAATTAGGTGCATCTTTACAATGACAACTGCAATTTGATTGGCTACCAAGACCAACAAATGCTCTTCCATCTCTCATCGCTTCTTGAGAACTGAACAATGGCCCTTGGCAACCCATCAGGTGATCATTTACCATGACAATTGCAATTTGATTGGCTACCAAGACCAGCTCTTAACACTTGCCAAAGGCTGAATGATTAGCTTTAAATCTGATCCAAAAGCAGACTTCCTGGTTCATCTGGAAGATGACATCTGGCTGTTACAGGTCCTCTTTAGCTTCCGTTGCATTGGTCAGCCCCATGAGGGAATATGCATGGAAACTAAAGGAAAAACCCACAGCAGCTGGCTGTCTGGCTTCAGGTGAAAGTTGACAGACCACTTTTTGTTTTTCATGGCAACCAACCATCTTTCATTCTATGGGTGACTGAAACAAGAGATCTGATTGGCTTTCCTAAGCAGCATGGACATTTTTTTTTCCAGACACTTTTGCACATGAGGACCAGTGACTGTTCCAACAGGGGAACCAAAGCTGGAAGGTGTTGATGGCTTTGCAGCCTCTTGTCTTCGTAATGGCTGAGGGTCAGAGTGCTTAGATGCTGGGTCGAATGAGGCATGGCGAGACCCTATCACCAAGTGTCACCTCCCCTTAACTGCAGATACTCAGATGTGGACAACCTATGTTCCCTGCCACAGAACCCAAACTGTGATATTATGGAGCCTCCTGAACATCACGCATTAATGTTCCTCCTCTGCTTACGGTAATCTTTGGGTTACTTGTGCTTTGGGAACAGATTGTGAAGGAGGAGGGGCAGGGGATCCAGATTTCTCACACCCCTAAGATTGCGCCTCTGTCTTAGATTTGACTATGGTAATGACGCTCGTGGCGACCACTTTGCCGGGGATGAGTGGCCTGACTCCAGGTGTTATTGGTCCTCTTGAAGGAGTAATAGGGCTGCGTGCGACAGTCCTGGCAAAGTTCTGCAGAGCTTCGTACTTCGAGCGAAGAGAGTCCAGTTCAAGGCGCATGCTGGCGTTCTCCGAGGCCAGCTTCTCTACCTCTTGCTGCAGCTCCGCTTTCTGCTTCTCCAGCTCCTCCTTCTGGGTGACGCGTTTCACTCTGCAGCTAGCGGCATAGCCTCTGTTCTTAAGGGTGCGCCGCCGCTGCTTCAGTTGGATGATTTCCTCTTTGGACAGGCCACGGAGATGTTGATTCAGCTCCCGCACAGACATGGTGACCAGTTCTTCATCAGTGAGACTCGTGCCATTTTCCCCCGGCTCTCTTTTCACCTGTGTGTAAAACAGATGGTGTCAAACCACGCAGGTATACATCTCCCCGGACCCTGCATTCACTATATCTGGCCTCCCCGGACCCTGCATTCACTATATCTGGTCTCCCCGGACCCTGCATTCACTATATCCAGTCTCCTTGGACCCCGCATTCACTATATCTGGTCTCCCCGGACCCTGAATTCACTATATCTGGTCTCCCCGGACCCTGCATTCACTATATCTGGTCTCCCCGGACCCTGTATTCACTATATCCGCTCTCCCCGGACCCTGCATTCACTATATCTGGTCTCCCCGGACCCTGCATTCATTATATCCCGTCTCCCAGGACCCTGCATTCACTATATCCGGTCTCCTAGGACCCTGCATTCACTATATCTGGTCTCCCAGGACCCTGCATTCACTATATCCGGTCTCCCCGGACCCTGCATTCACTATATCTGGTCTCCCCGGACCCTGCATTCACTATATCCGGTCTCCCCGGACCCTGCATTCACTATATCCGGTCTCCCCGGACCCTGCATTCACTATATCTGGTCTCCCCGGACCCTGCATTCACTATATCTGGTCTCCCCGGACCCTGCATTCACTATATTTGGTCTCCCCGGACCCTGCATTCACTATATCGGGTCTCCCATGACCCTGAAATCACTATATCTGGTCTCCCCGGACCCTGCATTCACTATATCCGCTCTCCCAGGACCCTGCATTCACTATATCCAGTCTCCCCGGACCCTGCATTCACTATATCTGGTCTCCCCGGACCCTGCATTCACTATATCTGGTCTCCCCGGACCCTGAATTCACTATATCCGGTCTCCTTGGACCCTGAATTCACTATATCTGGTCTCCCACAGTACACAGAACATGGAAAATCAATTAATGTAGCAAATATAAACTGCTAAATACCTTTTCTCATCAGCAGTATATAGCAGCCTTGTGACTTCTATCATAACGGTATCATATGTAGACACTATGGGGTTCATTTATTAAAACTGGAGAGTGCAAAATTAGGTGCAGCTGTGCAAGAAACCAATCAGCTTCCAGGTTTTTGTCAAAGGTTAACCACTTCCCGTCCGACCCATGTACATAAACAGCTGGATGGGAGCAGTACAGGAGCGGGTGGCCGTTTATAAACATCCTCCCGCTTCCCTGCTTATGCAGGCTCTCTGGGAGCGTGCGGCACCGCGATCCGGGTACCCCACTGTGTCCGGAAGACACCGATCGCTGTACGGGACCTCTGTGTGAGGTCCTGATCATGTGATCACTGAGTGGCCAATCAGTGATCACATGAATAGTAGTAAGCAAGATGTCACTTCTGACATCATTGCTTACTACGTATGAAATCTGTGAATGATCACAGAGGTCACATGGTACAGGGCTATTCACAACAGCCTTGTACCATGTGACAAGCTGTGACCAATCACAGCTCGCACAGTATTTCTCAATGGCTGTAAGAAGGCAGCCAGAGAGGAGAAATTATTGCTTTTACAGCCTTTATGGGTGACAGCATGTTAAAAAAAAAAAGAAAACAAATAATAATATAAAAAAATTAAATAAAAATTAAAAAAATGTTGAAAAATTATAATTTTTGGTTATAAACTAATTTAGGCTATTTTTTACTAAAAAGATAGCTGAATACATTTTGGCCAAGATTTATGAAGAAATATTTTTTATTTGCAAAATTTTATAAGAAAAACACTTTTTCAAATTTTTGGACTTTTTCATTTCATGCTGGTATTTATTCACACCAGCAAAAAAAATTAAAATCCCAGTGGTGAATAAATACCACCAAAATAAAATTTATCTGTCTCTAAAAAATGTATATGGGTACAGTGTTGTCATTCAAAGTGTGATAGCGCTGAAAGCTGAAAATTGGCCTGGACAGGAAGGGGGTGAAAGTGTCCGGACTGGAAGTGGTTAAAGTGTAATGTTGTATAAAAGATGATGTGTAAAGCCGGCCATAAACGGGTTGAATTCTGAAAGAATTTTCTTCCGAAAATCTTTTCTAAGAATTTTCGTTCGAATTTCACACCATTAGTGGGTCAGAGAAAAGGACGATTTTTGTGTGACCAACGAATTTGAGTGATCCGGCATGTTTGAATTTTTTTGAAAAACAATGAATTTTAAATCAATGATGGGAGGATCATGCAAGAAATAAAAAGCAGTGACCTGAAAAGAAAATACAATTCTTGGCCACGACACTTCTTTTCTGTAGCAACATGGGGAGAAATTGAAGGGTTGGTTGGTTGAACTTCGAAATCAATGATGGCGTCATCGCATTACAATAAGCACGAAATTTCCGATTTTCTAAAGAAAATGTGTTCAGAATTCGACCCGTGTATGACCTGCATAAGCCTCAACACATGTACAAAGATTTCATCATGACTTGCATCTGCCTTACAAAACATATCTATACTCTTACTGCAATCTTTCCAGATCTCTGTAATGGCAGAAGTCCTGACCAAAAGGGACAAAGAAAACACTCTAAACAAGAAAAATAAAAAAAGGACAAAAAAAAAAAAAAAGCAAAAAAAAGCTTAAAGTGTCAATAATCCCCGGACCCTGCATTCCCTGTATCTTGTCTCCCCGGACCCTGCATTCACTATATCTGCTCTCCCCAGACCCTGCATTCACTATATCTGGTCTCCCAGGACCCTGCATTCCCTGTATCTGGTCTCCCCAGACCCTGCATTCACTATATCCACTCTCCCCGGACCCTGCATTCACTATATCTGGTCTCCCAGGACCCTGCATTCCCTGTATCTGGTCTCCCCAGACCCTGCATTCACTATATCTGGTCTCCCCGGACCCTGCATTCACTATATCCGCTCTCCCCAGACCCTGCATTCACTATATCTGGTCTCCCAGGACCCTGCATTCACTATATCTGGTCTCCCCAGACCCTGCATTCACTATATCTGGTCTCCCCAGACCCTGCATTCACTATATCCGCTCTACCCGGACCCTGCATTCCCTGTATCTGGTCTCCCCAGACCCTGCATTCACTATATCTGGTCTCCCAGGACTCTACATTCCCTGTATCTGGTCTCCCCGGACCCTGCATTCACTATATCCGGTCCCCCAGGACCCTGCATTCACTATATCCGCTCTCCCCGGACCCTGCATTCACTATATCTGGTCTCCCCGGACCCTGCATTCACTATATCTGGTCTCCCCAGACCCTGCATTCACTATATCTGGTCTCTCCAGACCCTGCATTCACCATATCTGGTCTACCAAGACCCAGCATTCACTATATCCGGTCTCCCAGGACTCTGCATTCACTATATCTGGTCTCCCAGGACCCTGCATTCACTATATCTGGTCTCCCAGGACCCTGCATTCACTACGTCTGGTCTCCCAGGACTCTGCATTCACTATATCTGGTCTCCCAGGACCCTGCATTCACTATATCTGGTCTCCCAGGACCCTGCATTCACTACGTCTGGTCTCCCAGGACCCTGCATTCACTATATCTGGTCTCCCAGGACCCTGCATTCACTATATCTGGTTTCCCCAGACCCTGCATTCACTATATCTTGTCTCCCAGGACCCTGCATTCACTATATCTGGTCTCCCCGGACCCTGAATTCACTATATCTGGTCTCCCACAGTACACAGAACATGGAAAATCAATTAATGTAGCAAATATAAACTGCTAAATACCTTTTCTCATCAGCAGTATAAAGCAGTCTTGTGACTTCTATCAGTGTTCGGCCGAGCACTGGTTAAAGCTTGTAAGAGGAGTTTTCATTCTCCTCTGACTGTCCTATGAGGCTGCCTGACCCTGACGCTCTGTATGGACAGCACTGATAGGCCCTGTACTGATCACATGCACCCTCCCAAAGAAAAAAAAACAACTCACTAGCAATACACACTAAACCAAGCATGTGCAGAGTGACTCCTAGAGCTCTGTACTATCAGCAGATGGCTTGGGGACAGTAGAAGTAGGGGAGGATCTGAGAAGACAGGATCAAACAGCCTTTTTTACACAATGCGGAGGATTAACTCCTTAGATTCCACAGTGAGTATAACAAGCATGCTTTATTGCATCTACAGACTGATTCTACTGTTGTGGGTTTAGTAACGCTCTAATTGAACAAGCTGAAGTTAGAAGCTGATTGGCTGCCATGCGCAGCTTCACCAGATTTTGCACTCTCCAGTTTTAGTAAATTAACCCCCATGTGCCCACGTTTCACTGTTATGAGATTTGTTCACAGCACAGCAAAAAAAACAAAAAACAACTGTGCGGAGTCATACATTGCACTCTACTGTACTGTACTGTGTGCTGTGGTGCCATTGACAATGAAGGACACCGCAAGGCATCGCACACAGAGGTGTGTTGGCATGCGTCGTGGCCATGCACGTTTCTAGCGTGCGTTGCTGCCACGCATAAGTATGAATAGGTCCATAGAAATGTCAAAAACTGGTAAGATGCAATATATTACATTCTGCTCTTGGAATTAGAAACACTTTAAAGTGTAAGTAAACCCCAACAATGAACTTCTCTTCTTTCCTCCGTTTTGTTCTGTATCTGTTCAATAAGTGCAAAATAAAAAAATACCACATGATCCTGCCAGTGGAATAGCTAGCCTATCTGACACCCGGGGCTGATCATTTCTCAACCCCCACCCCTGCACACACAACCCCAAAAAAACTAGATAAAGGAGTAAAGTGGTAGGTGCAGCGTGCCGTGCCAAATTGTGGGTGTGGCCAAATGGAACAGTGGGAGGGGCTTAAAGAGCCTCAGTCAAATAAGACCTGAGCCTAATCACTGTACACACAACATACGTATGCCACATTACTTGTACCTGTTCCAGCTGACTGCTGGAAAACGTAGGTTAAAAAATGTTTGTTTAGCCGCGTTTATGTGCGTTTGCGACTAGAAGCATTTTTTCTAAAGATAAGCACAGGAGAACCTCCCAAATGCCCAGAATGTACTGAAAAGTGGTAAATTATTAACTATTTCAGACTGTTTCAGAGAAGTACAGAGAGTAGAAGCAGAGACAGCAGTATGTGTTGAGATCATCTTAGGTGTGAGTTGCTCATTAACATGTCTTTTGTTTCCAAGGGTGGGAAAGGTGTCTGGTGGAGGGAGTCATTAAGGCCACCTGGCAGGGGGTCTTCATGAGGAATTTGAGGTGTGAATGGTCATTAACATATCTTTTGTTTCCAAGGGTGGGAGGTGGGCTGAGGTGTGAATTGGTAATTACAATGTGTGACAAGCTTGGTAGGAACATCCTGTGTTCAGTGTTTTGTCCATCTGAGTACATTGAAAACGCTTTGCATGCATTTTTCATGATGAAAAAAGGCTCTGGACAGCATCAGGAACTGGAAGAGTTAAAAAAAAAATTTCAGACGCAAACACTTACAAATGTGATTTGCCATGTTTAGCCACGTTTACAAGCGTTTTGCATTTGAAACGCTGCTAAAATCAACTGCTGAACGCAAGTTTTCTGTGTTCAAAAAAACGACTGTAAACTCAAATGCCTGTAAACGAAGATGTGTACATGGGGAGTTCAGGGGCTGCTGAAAAAAAACGCAGAACAGCTCCTAAACGTGAGTTTATCAGCTGCAGTGTACATGGGCCACTAAAGCGGAACTTCCCCTTTTGGGTGGAACTCCGCTTTAAGGAGAGGAAGAAGGGGGGAGTTGTTCTGTAGTGCTGAACTACTTCCTGTCCTTGTGTGACAATGCTGCTCCTCCATAGATACAGAATGGCAAGCAAGCGTTGTCACCCTACGACAGAAAGTGAGTTAGGCCGGCCATACACAGGTTGAAAATTGACCGATTTTTAATCAGAAAATCGGACCTAAGAATAATCGGCTAATTTTCACTCTGTTAGTGGGTCAATGGCAGCGGCCGATTTTCATGGTTCCTCCCCTTTTTGGTGATCGGGCATGTTGGAAAATTTGTGAAAAATGGACGATTTTCCACTCAATGATGGTCCAATCGTACGATCGTTTTCCGTAAAGAATATGCGCATGAGCCGTGACCTGGAAGGAACAAAAGTTTTGCCTGTTATAGGGGGTGAACTTTATGACTTGGTCGGCCGATTTTTGAAATCAATGATGGCACCATCGGATTACCAAGCGAGCGACGTTTCCGATTTTCGGACGAAAAATTGTTCGGAATTCGAACCATGTATGGCCTGCATTACTGCATAACTTTTGCATATTATATGGGGTGAACTTTTTGACTTGGTCGGCCAATTTTTTAAATCAATGATGGCCCCATCGGATTATCGAGTGAACAAAATTTCTGATTTTCGGATGAAAAATCGTTCGAGATTCGAACCACGTATGGCCTGCATTACTGGCCATGACTTGGTTGGCCAATTTTCGAAATCAATGATGGCACCATCGGATTACCGAGTGCACGACGTTTCTGATTTTCGGACGAAAAATTGTTCGAAATTCGAACCATGTATGGCCTGCATTACTGCATAAGTTTTGCAAGTTATATGGGGTGAACTTTATGACTTGGTCGGCCGATTTTCGAAATCTATGATGGCACCATCGGATTACCAAGCGAACAACGTTTCCGATTTTCGGACGAAAAATTGTTCGGAATTCAAACCATGTATGGCCTGCATTACTGCATAACTTTTGCATGTTATATGGGGTGAACTTTTTGACTTGGTCGGCCGATTTTTTAAATAAATGATGACACCATCGGATTACCGAGTGAACGAAATTTCTGATTTTCAGGTGAAAAATCGTTCGGGATTCGAACCACGTATGGCCTGCATTACTGGCCATGACTTGGGTGGCCGATTTTCTAAATCAATGATGGCACCATCGGATTACCGAACGAACGACGTCTCCGATTTTCAGACGAAAAATCGTTCGAAATTCAAACCATGTATGGCCTGCAATACTGCATAAGTTTTGCATGTTATATGGGGTTAACTTTATGACTTGGTCGGCCGATTTTCGAAATCAATGATGGCACCATCGGATTACCGAGCGAACGACGTCTCCGATTTTTCGGAAGGAAAATCGTTCGGAATTCGAACCATGTATGGCCTGCAATACTGGCCATGACTTGGGTGGCCGATTTTCGAAATCAATGATGGCACCATCGGATTACCGAGCGAACGACGTCTCCGATTTTTCGGAAGGAAAATCGTTCGGAATTCGAACCATGTATGGCCTGCAATACTGGCCATGACTTGGGTGGCCGATTTTCGAAATCAATGATGGCACCATCGGATTACCGAGCGAACGACGTCTCCGATTTTTCGGACGGAAAATCGTTCGGAATTCGAACCATGTATGGCCTGCAATACTGGCCATGACTTGGTCGGCCGATTTTCTAAATCAATGATGGCACCATCGGATTACCGAGTGCACAACGTTTCTGATTTTCGTATGAAAAATTGTTCGGAATTCGAACCATGTATGGCCTGCATTACTGCATAAGTTTTGCATGTTATATGGGGTGAACTTTATGACTTCGCCGGCCGATTTTTGAAATCAATGATGGCACCATTGGATTACCGAGCGAACAACGTCTCCGATTTTTCGGATGAAAAATCGTTTGGAATTCGAACCATGTATGGGCTGCATTACCGGCAGGCTCACCAGGTGAATATAAATAACCTGAAAACAGAAAACGAATGCAGCCACCACATCAAAAGCCCATAGGCTGTAACACATGGCATGTTTGTTCTTATGTTTACACACGCTTTAAATGCCAGCTGTCATTCTGACAGCTCGTAAAAGCTAGCGACCAAAAGCAGACATTCCACCACCTTTTCCGGCGGCCGCACTCCTCTTACCTTCAGAGCTTTGCTGTTTCCCTTGCTGATGAGAGTCGTCATGCCCTGGGAACCGTGTGTCAGCAAACTAGAGAGACAGAGAGCAGTCAATGTGTGAGAATGACCTCAGCAGACACAGTTCACAAATAATTCCCTACGCTGCGCCCTTCATCTCCGCTCACCCAGCGCTGTCCATGGGACCCGAGTCCTGGCAAGCCACCTCCACTAATGAGGACTTTCCCTAACAGCGGACGTACACCAATAACAATCCCCCGGGGGGGGGGAACCTAACTTTAAAAATAATCTGGGAGGGGAAGAAGTGCTGAGCAGGCGAGTCATGCTGAGTCAGCAGAGTGCGTGTATCAGACGGCAGCATGCAGTATCCTGTGTGTGATATATATACATACATACAAAGCCGGGAGCAACACCGCCAGTCGCCTTTTTTTTTTTATCGGAAGGCAGATCTGCTGATCTTACAAGTAATACCCAGAATAGTCTGTGAGGGCGGCTGGTTACCTCTCTACTATCTATACGCTGCTAAAAATAACTCCACAACAACAACAGCTGTGATAATGGAGAGGTGTCCCGTGGCAATGGACGGCGGTCTCTTCTGTTCGATTCTTCTCCCATCGAATGATTTTTTCATCAACGAGGCGAAGACTTTTAGACGGACAAATAGGATTGCAATTTAATGGGCCGTTCCAACTTCTTGTATGTCGGCTTTTGTTAGACCATAGGGGGATTGCTATAAATACCAGCCTGCAGAATAAGGCTCCATGGACACTTCTGACCGATGGAAGCTGACTGCTGGAAGACTTAGGTTAACCTCCCTGGAGGTATTCCCGAGTGTAGCTCGGGGTAAAGTTTCAGCACCACAAGCGGTAACCCCGAGCTACACTCAGGAATACACTGCGGCTGCTCCGCGATCCCTCGATCACTTACCTTGTCCTGCGCTCCCGCGATGTCCCTCCTGCAGTGTCCCCTGTAATGTCCAATGCCGGAATCTGTCACCTGGGTTCCATCCCCTGCAAGCGTCTGGACGTATGGGGACGGAACTGGCGGGAAATTTGAAAATGACAAAAAGTGACATTCACTACCGTATTTTTCGCTCCATAAGATGCACCTGACCATAAGACGCACCTAGGATTTAGAGGCAGAAAACAGGAAAAAAAAATTCTGAACTAATGGACTGCAGACAGTACAGGAGATGACCAGAGACTGCGGACACAGTACAGGGGATGACCAGAGACTGCGGACACAGTACAGCGATGACCAGAGACTGCAGACACAGTACAGGGGATGACCAGAGACTGCGGACACAGTACAGGGATGACCAGAGACTGCGGACACAGTACAGGAGATGACCAGAGACTGCGGACACAGTACAGGGATGACCAGAGACTGCAGACACAGTACAGGAGATGACCAGAGACTGCGGACACAGTACAGGGATGACCAGAGACTGCGGACACAGTACAGGAGATGACCAGAGACTGCGGACACAGTACAGGAGATGACCAGAGACTGCGGACACAGTACAGGGGATGACCAGAGACTGCGGACACAGTACAGGGGATGACCAGAGACTGCGGACACAGTACAGGGGATGACCAGAGACTGCGGACAGTACAGGGGATGACCAGAGACTGCGGACAGTACAGGGGATGACCAGAGACTGCGAACAGCACAGGGATGACCAGAGACTGCGGAAAGTACAGGGGATGACCAGAGACTGCGGACAGCACAGGGATGACCAGAGACTGCGGACAGCACAGGGATGACCAGAGACTGCAGACACAGTACAGGAGATGACCAGAGACTGCGGACACAGTACAGGGATGACCAGAGACTGCAGACACAGTACAGGAGATGACCAGAGACTGCGGACACAGTACAGGGATGACCAGAGACTGCGGACACAGTACAGGAGATGACCAGAGACTGCGGACACAGTACAGGAGATGACCAGAGACTGCGGACACAGTACAGGGGATGACCAGAGACTGCGGACACAGTACAGGGGATGACCAGAGACTGCAGACATAGTGCAGGAGATGACCAGAGACTGCAGACAGTGCAGGAGATGACCAGAGACTGCAGACAGTGCAGGAGATGACCAGAGACTGCAGACAGTGCAGGATATGACCAGAGACTGCAGACAGTGCAGGAGATGACTGCTGACCTTTGGGGAGGTGGGGAGCGGGTACCTGAATTTGACAGGTACCCGCTCTTACTTCCGCGGAGTTGTTCTTTGATCTTACCTGTTCCTCTATCCAGCCGCGCGCTGTCTACCCGGCTTCTGTAGTGTGGGCGTTCGGCGGACAGCCGGATGCCCAGTGCACATGAGCGAGAAGCGCTGCGCTTTGTGATTGGTCCGGCGCCTTCTGGGATCTGTCATGTGTCCCAGGTACCACCTTACCATTCACAAAAAGCACCGCTTCTCGCTCATGCGCACTTGGCACCCGGCTGTCAAGCCCAGCTCCCACACTACAGAAGCCGGGAAGACAGCGCGCGGCTGGATAGAGGAACAGGTAAGATCAAAGAACAACTCCGCGGAAGTAAGAGCGGGTACCTGTCAAATTCAGGTACCCGCTCCCCACCTCCCCAAAGGTCAGCAGTCATCTCCATAAGGTCCCTCTGCAGAGCTGAGTGGCCGGCCCGGTATTCTGACACGGCGGCGGTGGAAATACCGGACCGGCCGCTCCATATTCGCTCCATAAGACGCACTAACATTTTCCCCCCTTTTTTGGGGGGAAAAAAGTGCGTCTTATGGAGCGAAAAATACGGTAAATACACTAAAATCACATAGTATAACATTCCTAGATTGTATGCTCGAAAGAGCAGGGCCCTCGATCCCCTCATGTTTTGCATTGTATTGGTATTGTTCTGTCACATGTTCTGTCCCCCTTTGTAATGTAAAGCGCTGAGCGAACTATTGGCGCTTTATAAATACTGTATAATAATAATAATAATAATAATTCCTGTATCAAACCATTTCACATACATTTTGTCCCGAGTGCTTTGTCCGGCGCCCCGCCTGCATTTTTACTGTTCTTTCTGCCTGGAAACTGAGAAACGTCCATGGCGTCCAAAAAGCGTCCCTTTAGGTCAAAAGCGGTTTTAGAACAGCTAGAGAACAGCGATAGTAAATCAGAACCACTTGCAGAATTGAGTGATAATGATTCGTGGGGGAAATTCCTCATCAGACACTGAAAACGATTCTGCGACTTTGCTCAGTGATGTGCGAACTTGGCGCTCTATTTCAAATTTCAGTGTTTTTGGTTTGATTATATTATTGAATTAAATTTATTATTATTATATTATTATTTTTTATGATTATTTATTAAATTATAATTTATGATTTCGTGTTTCAAATTTTATCATACCCGGGATGTTTACTAGACTCTTGTTCGGACAGATTTCAGGGAGTTATTCCTAAAAATTACAGCCTACAATAAAAAAAATACGTATTTCCATGCAAAAAAATGTACCGCTTTCAGCACAGAAATATGGACATAATCAGACTGCTAGGAGGTTAAAAAACATCTGTTTAGTCACGTTTGCATACCGCATGTATGACCGTTTGCGTTTAGAAGCGATTTTTAAAGATAACCTCAGGAGACCGTGCAAAATGCCCAGAATGAGCTGAAAATAGTAAAAAAAATAACTATTTCAGACATTTTGAGAGAAATAGAGAGAGCAGAAGCAGAGACAGCAGTATGTGTTGAGATTAGCTGTCTTTTTTTTTTTGTGGTGTTTGGATGTGTTCCAGCTCATTTCTGTGCAGAAATTATTGCAGCAGTGTCTAACATATTTTCTTTCATGTGAAACCTCAAAGTATGGTGTACCGGGTCCCTTTAAGTACCGGGAAAACGCTTTGCATGCATTTTTCATGATTATTATTATTATACAGGACTTATATAGCGCCGACAGTTTGCTCAGTGCTTTACATTATGGAGGGAGACAATACAGTTCAGTACAAGAGGGATTAGAGGGCCCTGATCCTGGGAGCTTACAATCTAGGAGGGAGGGGCTAGTGGTACAAAAGGTAACTAGCTGTGGGGGATGGAGTGGTTGGAAGAGTAGCGGATTCCAGTATTAGTATTATGATGACAAAAGGCTCTGGACAGCATCTGGAAATGGAAGAGTTGAAAAAATTTTCCAAACACAAACGCTTATAAATGCGGTTAGCTGCGTTCACACACGTACCGGGTCCATTTGAATACATAGAAAACGTTTTGCATGCATTTCTGATGATGAAAAAAGGCTCTGGACAGCATCTGGATATGGCACAGTTAAAAAAAAAACGCTTCTAAACGCAAACGCTTATAAACGCAAATAAACGCGGTTAACAGCATTTACATGCATTTGAAACGCTGATAAAATCTACTCCTGAACACAAATTTGGTGCGTTAAAAAAAACAACTGTAAACTCAACTGCCTGTAAAGGACGATGTGTAGATGGACTCATCGGAAAACATTAGGGAGAGTTCAGGGGCTGCTGAAAAAGATGCAGAAAAGCTCCTGAACGTCAGTTTATCAGCTGCAGTGTACATGGAGCCTAAAGATCATGGATTGGACTTCTTACCACCAGCTATTCAAGATTACTATATTCCATATGCTGGGATATACAGTGCCTTGGAAAAGTCTTCACACCCCTGGAAATTTTCCACATTTTGTCACATTACAACCAAAAACCATCATGTATTTTATTGGGATTTGATGTGATAAACCAACACAAAGTGGCACATAATTGTGAAGTGGAAGGAAAATAAGTGGTTTTCAATTTTTTTTACAAATAAATATCTGTAAAGTGTGATGTGCATTTGTATTCGGCTCCATTTACTCTGATACCCCTAACTAAAATCTAGTGGAACCAATTGCCTTCAGAAATCGCCCAATTAGTAAATAGAGTCCACCTGTGTGTAATTTAATCTCAGTATAAATACAGCTGTTCTGTGAAGCCCTCAGAGGTTTGTTAGAGAACATTAGTGAACAAACAACATCATGAAGGCCAAGGAACACACCAGACAGGCCAGGGATAAAGTTGTGGAGAAGTTTAAAGCAGGGTTAGGTTATGAAAAAATATCCCAAGCTTTGCACATCTCACGGAGTACTGTTCAATCCATCATCTGAAAATGGAAAGAGTACGGCACAACTGCAAACCTACCAAGACATGGCCGTCCACCTAAACTGACAGGCCGGGCAAGGAATGAATACAAATACAAGCTGCACTTTTCTGATATTTATTTGTAAACAATTTTGAAAACCATTTATTTTCCTTCCACTTCACAATTATGTGCCACTTTGTGTTGGTTTATCACATAAAATCCCAATAAAATACATTATGGTTTTTGGTTGTAATATGACAAAATGTGGAAAATGTCCAGGGGTGTGAAGACTTTTCCAAGGTACAAATGACAGTTACATAGGCCTATGAAGAAAGGTATAAAGTCCAATGCTGGGAGGAGGAGCAGGGGGCAGTGAGGACATCAGGTTCACACCTAAGCATTTTCTGCAGCGTTTTGCAGAGACACAGTACAGTCCATTTAACGTGATTTCCTATGGGACGGGTTCACATCTCCACGCTTTCACCTGCTGCGTTTTTTGGAAAGGGTCAGAGACTTTGAACGCCAAAAGTTGCGTTTTTGGTTCTATAGACTTCAATGGAAATGCTGCAGAAAACCAATTAGTGCGTTTTTGAGTCATTTTAAATCTGCCTAGCAACAAGCAAATAAAAAAATAACCGCAAAATGCAGCAAAAACGCAAAACGCAATGCAGAATTGGATCAAGCGCAAACTGCATAGCTGTGAACCGAGCCGTACACAGACAAAGTCATGGGATGCGTACATACAGATCAATCTTGTTTTCCAGATTTTTAAACTCTTCACGCCGGCGCCTCCCGCCCCTTTAAGGGGTTTCAAATGCAGGGAGGCAGGGTTTTAGGATCATGTGACCACCGTGATTTGCTGTCATGGCGGTCACATGATCGGAAAAGGTCCCGATCGCAAGGGGAGATTGGGACCTTTCCGTGAGACACCGACATACAGTATATTATAGGGGTACATAGATGAGGATTATAGGGGTACACAAGCAGGGGGTACATAGATGAAGAATATAGAGATATAGGGGTACATAAGCAGGGGGTACATAGATGAGGATTATAGGGGTACACAAGCGGGGGGTACCTATGATGATTGGGGAGGAGGGGTACTGATGATGACGATGGGGGAGGGACGGGGTACTGATAATGATGATGAGGGAGGGGCAGGGTACCAATGATCAAAATAGAAGGAGGGGTACTGATGATGACGATGGGGGAGGGGCAGGGTACCAATGATGATATTAGGAGGAGGGGTACTGATGATGACGATGGGGGTGGGGCAGGGTACAAATGATGATGATGGGAGGAGGGGTACTGATGATGACGATGGGGGTGGGGCAGGGTACCAATGATGATGATGGGAGGAAGGGTACTGATGATGACGATGGGGGAGGGGCAGGGTACCAATGATGATGATGGGAGGAGGGGTACTGATGATGATGATGGGGGCGGGCAGGGTACCAATGATGATGATGGGAGGAGGGGTACTGAGGATGATAATGGTGGGAGGGGCAAGATACCGATGATGAAGGGGGAGGGGGGTGGATACTGATGATAATAAAGGGAGCAGCAGGGTACCAATGATGGTGGGGGGAGGAGCAGGGTACCAATGATGGTGGGGGGGAGGAGCAGGGTACCTATGATGATGTTGATGATGATGGGGGAGGGGTGCTGATGATGATGATGGGGGAGGAGCAGGGTACCTAAGATGATGGAGGAGGGACAGAGTACCTATGATGATAGGGTAGGGGGTACCTATGATGATGATGATGGGCGATTGGGTACCAATGATGATGGGGGAGGGGTACTGGTGATAATGATGGGGGAGGGGCATGGTACCTATGATGATGGGGGAGGGGGTAGCTATGATGATGGGGGAGGGGCAGAATACCTATGATGATGGTAGAGGGGCAGGATACCTATGATGATGGGGGAGGGGCAGAGTACCTATGATGATAGGGGAGGGGGTACCTATGATGATGGGGGAGGCGCAGGGTACCTATGATGATGGGGGAGGGGGTACTTATGATGATGGGGTAGGGGGTACCTATGATGATGGGGGAGGGGGTAGTCATGATGATGGGGAGGGGGTACTTATGATGGGGAGGGGGTACTTATGATGGTGGAGGGACAGGGTACCTATGATGATGGGGGAGGGGGTACCTATGATGATGGGGGAGGGGGTACTTATGATGGGGGAGGGGCAGGGTACCTATGATGATGGGGGAGGGGGTACCTATGATGATGGGGGTGGGGGTACCTATGATGATGGGGAGGGGGTACCTATGATGATGGGGGAGGGGGTACCTATGATGATGGGGGAGGGGCAGGGTACCTATGATGATGGGGGAGGGGGTACCTATGATGATGCTACAACATAAAATGACAGAAGCGGCACACACAGCACATTTGGTGAACCGGCAGTGACAGGGACACCCCCAGCCCGCACTCAGCCCCCCATCACCCCAGTAGTCACCTGTCAATCACAACTCCTCCCCTTCGTCTTCTTCTTCATGACCTCATCTCCCCGGTGACGTCACGCTCTCACTGTGGGAGGAGCCCGGGGGGGCGCTCACGTCAGACCGGGCAGCCCCCGGTTAGATGATCATGTGACTCTCGGGCCCGGAAGTCGACGAACAGGTCAGGCGTGGAGCCCGAAACACTGAGTCCTCACGCCGGGGAAGACGTCATCTGATGTTTGGGTCACGTGATGCCATTGATGGAGCGCCGTCGGATCAGGGGGTGTGGCCACCTGACGTTGCAGTGCAGGGAAAGGCGAGCGTCTCTTAGCAGACCAGCGACACCTAGCGGCCGCACCGCCATCTTGTTGGTGGGCATGCTGTCAAAGCGCACCTGTCTTACAACGTCAGGAGGCACCGCTGTCAGTGTATGCTGGAACGATTTCCAGGGACGTTTTACCATACCTCACTGATGTCCAGGGACAGCCCCAGGCTTTAACCACTTGCTATCTGGATCAATTTTAACATTTTTCATACACTTGTTAAAAAATCTGCTAACCATGATGTCATTTCCATAAGCAGAGGCCCTGGAGAATAAACTGAGTGCTGTTGCAATTTATGTCACACAATATTGGTGCAGCTATTTAGAAAATGCTAATTGTTATGGAAAAAAAACACTTTAATGGATTTTAGTGCACAAACATAATATAATATCTAATTTTTGGGTAAAAGATGATGTTACATGAAAGGGGAATTTCACTCTCTCAAGCAACATGAACTATTTTCTTTATGTTGCTAGTATTAGTAAATAAATAGGAAAGTAGATCATATTTACTTGTTTTCACCTTTATTTTTTTAATTCAATTTCTTCAGCAACTTCCTGGTTTCTGGCCTAGGCAAAGGATGCTCTACATCCCAGGAGTCTTCAGGAGGGGAAAAGGGGTTTTCTCAGCTATGCACATTCTCCTGCCTGCAAGCCTGAGCTAAGGGCACATAGATTCCAGGAAGTAAACAATACATGAACCATCTGCCCTCACTCAGGATGGCCACAGGCAGAAATGTTGTTGGGTTGGTTGTTTAGACATGTGTGGTTTGTATTGTTTTGAATCAAAATTCATCCGGAAGTGTTGTTATTCAGAGATTCGGCGGTATCTAAATTTCCAAATCTCAATAGGATCAAATTTAAAAGAACCCGACAGAACAAAATAAAATTCAAATCAAATTTGAAAATTAAATCGACTTCAAATAAATTAAAAATGTAACCATATTGCTGATTTCCTTTACAGACTGTGTGTATAAGAATGTCTTCCAAATTTGAATTTCAAAAAGAATAGAAAACAGAATAGAATAAAATAGAAAGAATAATGTATAGCTGTCTTATATCATTCAAATTTCACAAAGAATATCATAGAATAAAAAAAAAAAATAGAATAGAAAATAAAAGAATAGGATAGAAAAAAATAGAATAGGATAAAATAAAAAGAATACTGTACAGCCATCTTATGCAATTCAAATTTTGAAAAGAATATCATAGAATAGAAAATAAAGGAATAGAATAGAAAAAAATAGACTATAATAAAATAGAAAGTATATAGCAATCTTCCAAACTTCAAAAATATTTTGAATTTCAAAAATGGCAAAGAAAATAATATTTTATACTTTCTATGAAACATACAATAAAAAAAATTCAAAATCAAATTTCTTTATAAATTTAGGCCAAAATGTATTCTGCTACATTTAGTAAAAAAAAAAAAAAATCCCAATAAGTGTATATTATCACTGGCTAGGAAGGTGTTAACATCTAGGGGAACTAACAATGTGTTTACCTTTTGGCGTTTTCACTAAGGAATGGGCCAGTTTTTTTCTCCTGTCTTTCCACATTGCTGCAGTCAGTACAGAGCTCTGTGATGTTTAGCAACACAGAGCTCTCTGCTGTCATTTGCTCCGCCGATCAGCAGGTTCTGGCCATAAATAGTTGGCTAGAACCCGCTAATTGGCATGTGCTGGAGCGAATGGAAGCACAGCCGAGGGCAGCTAGAGCGCCCCCCACCCAGAAGACACATACATTTTTTTCCATACACGTAGTATTTTTACTGTGGGCCAGTTGGCAACTGGTTAAGGCATAACAAAAGACAAAAACATATTTCTCCATTTACATGAAGGTTTGGTTATTAACCATTTGACGCCCAGCAAATGCACTAGCTTTCCAGGAGGCCGCCATTTGGCGTACTTCCGCACATGCGCAGTTTGCGCGCTTGCAGAGCTGCGCAATCTGTCACCGGCCGTGTACCTCGGACACGGCCGATGACAGATCTGAGTATCGGCCCCGTTGACAGTACCATGTGACCTGCTGTGACCAATCACAGCAGGTCACATGACAGTTGTATACAATGGATGGCTTAATTCATGCCATCCATTGTATACTAGTGTCTAGCTGTGAATGGTCACAGCTTATCACATGCACGTCATGTGATTAGCTGTGGTCAAATCACAGCTAAGCACAAAAAAAAAAAAAAAAAAAAACCCTGAATGAATCGATGTCATTCAGGTAAATGCTTGCTTATAGCAAAGTAATACTTTGCTATAAGCAAATTATGTAGAAAAAAAAAATTATTGATAACTTCCCCAAAGTAGTACAATGTTACTATGGTAACATTGTACTACTTTGGACATAGTGAAATATGAAAAAAAAATGTAATAAAAAATTTAAAATAATAAAAAAATATAAAAAATATATATATATATATATATATATATATATATTTTATTTTTTTTTTATCTTTTTTTCCCACACTGTCACCAGTCAGTGTCCTTGATCACCGCCATGCCAGTTATATGAAGACGCTATACTGCACTGGTGACAGTATGTGTAAAAAAAAAAAAAAAGTGAAAATAATTTTTTTTGTTTTCATTTTCTGAAAAATGACAAAAAAATACAACTTCAAAAAACTCGCCATGCCTCTTATGAAGTACGTCGGACTGTCTACTCTGCAAAAAGGGGTCATTTGGGGATATCTGTACTGTTCTGACATTCTTGGACCTCAAGAAATTAGATTGGCTGTCAGTACTTCAGGATTGATCAATATTCAGATCTATACCATAGTTTGTGAACTCTATAACTTTCCTACAAACTAAAAAATACATCCTAATTTGGGTTATTTTCACCAAAGACATGTAGCAGAATACATCTCGGCCTAAATTTATGAAGAACAATTATTTATTTGTAAACTTTTATAACAGAAACAAAGAAAAATGTGGGGTTTTTTCAAAATTTTTAGCCTTTTTTTGTTAATTTAGCAAAAAATAAAATCCCCAGCGGCGATTAAATACCACCAAAAGAAAGCTCTAGTTGTGTGAAGAAAATGATAAAATGTTAGTTTGGGTACAGTGTTGTATGACCGCGCAATTGTCATTCAAAGTGTGAGAGCGCTGAAACCTGAAAATTGGCCTGGGCAGGAAGGGGGTAAAAGTGCCCGGTATTGAATTGGTTAAACACAGCACATAGCTTCCCTTTGCATCAGATTCTGTAGGGTGCCCCTTTACAGTGCAAGGGAGAACTCTGCAGACCCTGATGTAAAAGGGAACACTGTGGACTGTGATGTAAAGGAGAAATCTGTGGAGTCTGATGTATGAGGGAATGCTGGGGACTCTGCAGAGCCACAGAGCGTCCCTTGACATCACAGTCCACAGCATTCCCCATACATCAGACCCCAGAGTTCCCACTTACATCACACTCCACAAAGTTCTCCCGTACATCAGAGTCCAGAACTACCCTTTACATCAGAGGCCACAGGGTCCTCAGAGTGTTAGGGGGAAATCTGCAGACCCTGATATAAAAGGGGGAACACTACAGAATGTCTAGAATATAAAGTGGAACTCTGCTGTAAGGGGTCACCAGAGCACCCCCTTCTTTACACAAAGAGACCACAGAGTTCCCCTTTACATCAGAGTCTGCAGGATTTTCCCTATACAATGCAATGGGGAACTTTGCAGACCCTGATGTAAAGGGAAACACCGCGGACCCTGATGTAAGGGTGAATGCTGTGGTGTAAAGGGGAACTCCAATGTAAGGTGGTCTCTGGTCATCAGAGCCCACCTACATCAAAGTCCACAAGGTGGGGAGACCTTTCACAGAGTGAATACTCCAAGGTAAATGGGGGGGGGGGTTACAGTTACATTAGTGACCCCATAGAGACTGTGTGGCCTGGCTGGAGTAATGTCACACAGGAGGGTGTCTATGGGAAGGTTGGACCATTCTTCCAGAAGCACATTTGTGAGGTCAGGCACTGATGTCGGGGGAGGAGGCCTGGCTCACAGTCTCCGCTCTAATTCATCCCAAAGGTGTTCTATGGGGTTGAGGTCAGGACTCTGTGCAGGACAGTCAGGTTCCTCCACCCCAAACTGGCTCCTCCATGTCTTTATGGACCTTGCTTTGTGCACTGGTGTGCAGTCATGTTGGAACAGGAAGGGGTCATCCCCAAACTCTTCCCACAAAGTTGGGAACATGAAATTGTCCAAAATGTCTTGGTATGCTAACGCCTTAAGAGTTCCTTTATTGGAACTAGGGGGCCAAGTCCAACCCCTGAAAAACAACCCCACACCATAATCCCCCCCTCCACCAAACTTTACACTCGGCACAATGCAGTCAGGTAAGTACCGTTCTCCTGGAAACTGCCAAACCCAGACATGTCCGTCGGCTTTGCCAGATAGAGAAGTGTGATTGGTCACTCCAGAGAACACGTCTCCCCTGCTCTAGAGTCCAGTGGTGGCGTGCTTTACACCACGGCATCCGACACTTTGTATTGCACTTGGTGATGTAAGGCTTGGATGCAGCTGCTCTGCCATGGAAACCCATTCTATGAAGCTCTCTGCGCACTGTTGTGCTAATCTGAAGGCCACACCAAGTTTGGAGGTCTTTAGCTATTGACTCTGCAGACAGTTGGCGACTTCTGTGCACTGTGCGCTTCAGCATGCGCTGACCCCGCTCTGTCATGTGACGTGACCTACCACTTGGTGGCTGAGTTGCTGTTGTTCCCAGTTGCTCCCACTTTGTTATAATCCCACTAACAGTTGAGCGTGGAATATTTAGTAGCCAGGAAATGTCACGGATGGACTTCTTGCACAGGTGACAACCTATCACGGGACCACGCTTGGAGTCACTGAGCTCCTGAGAGCGACCCATTCTTTCACCAATGTTTGTAGAAGCAGTCTGCATGCCTAGGGGCTTGATTGTATATACCTGTGGCCATGGAGGGGATTGGAACACCTGAATCCAATGATCTGGAGGGCGGGGCCAATACTTTTGGCAATATAGTGTATATTCATAAATGTTACCAGATTCCCCATTTAACCGATTTCCCGCTGCCCTATAGCAGATACTGCTACAGGGCGGCAGGGTGCGCAAAAATCACATACACACACACGATTTTGCATTTCCGGGTTGGGGGCCATTCACGGCTGTCAATCTCTGGGTCCCAGCTGGTGATTACCTGCCGGCACCCGGTGATTATCGAGCATCTCTGATGGGGAGGAGGACTCTTTTGTTTAATAACAGTTCTCCTCCCTGTCAACTTGGGCACACTGCTCTGGATGGCTGTACACAGCACAGCCATCCAGAGCAGAGTGAATACATTGAAGCACACTGACATTGCCCCCCCTAGTAATAAACTCCCTGCACACAGTTAACCCTTTGATCAACCCTCATGTTAAGCCCTTCCTGCCCAGTGCCATTAGTACAGTGTCAGTGCTTTGTTTTTTTATTTTTTTATTATTTTTTTTTAGCACTGATCACTGTATTGGTGTCACTGGTGAGGTCAGTGACACCAAGTCAGTCCCCCCCCCCAGTATCAGAATGTCCGCCGCAGTCCCGCTTTAAGTCGCTGATTGCCGCCATTACTAGTAGAAAAAAAAAAATTCCAGTATCTATACCGCCATTTATAAACGTTATAACTTATCACGTAAACCAATTAATTTACACATATTGGGATATTTTTTTTTAACAAAGACATGGAGCAGAATTCATTTTGGCCTAAATTTATGACGAAATTTGATTTTAAAAATTTTTTTACTGGACGTGTTTAATAGCAAAAAGTCAAAAATATAGTTTTCTTCTCAAAATCATTTTTTTTAAGCGCAAAAAATAAAAAATGTGCAGGTGATCAAATACCACCAAAAGAAAGCTCAATTCGTGGGGAAAACAAAGATGTAAAATTTCATTTGGGTGCAGCATTGCATGACCGCGCAATTGTCAGTTAAAGTAACGCAGCACCGTAACGCAATAAAATGTCCTGGTCAGGAAAGGGGGGGGGGGGTAAATCCTCAGGAGGGGAAGGGGTTAATGAAACACAATAACAAGTGGTATATTTACAATTTTTTTTTCCAAGTCCAAATGTAATAAATCATTTTAAACCGTTGGGTTAGCAATAAAGTTTTTTAAAACATTTAAAAAGTATCTTCAAATCAACTTCTGGACATTAAAAAAAAAAAATATATAAAAATAAAGAAGATCCAATAGAACAGAAGGCAGGACAGACATGCACATACAACGTTCATATACCCCCAGAGCCCGTTCCAGACTGGCCCAGGCCTGCGCTAACCTGGACAGCCATCATCAGTTCTCGGCAGAAACAGGTTCACCAAAAAACAAACAAAAAAAAAAATACAAAAAAATCTACAGTTGACTGCTTACATACAACTATCATAATTACCCGAATCTGTCTTTATATCAGCTTCCTGTCTGCAACACAGCAGAACTCAGACTGGAAGAGGAAGGAGCAGCACTAGGAGCCAGTTAGGTGCCAACAGCAAGTATACATATGCAGATAGAAAAGCTGACCTGGCTGCTCCTTTAGGCCCGTCACACGGGGTGGACTCTGTCCACATGGAGCAGATCTGGTAGGCAGATACAGGTTCATGTCCATTCAGTTTATGCAGAGCAGACACGGACAGAGTCGGCTGTGCATAAACAGACTGCACTGTCCCATTCACTCTACCATGCAGCAGATGGCTGCAGTGTGCTGCGATAAAATGCAGATATGCTGTATTTTATCGCAGCGAACTGTGCCAAATCACACAGCACATTGTGCTGCTGTACATTGCCATAAATGAAGTGTATGTTTGGTACACTTCAAATAAAGTTTTTACATAAAAAAAAAAAAAAAAAAAAAAAAAGAAGGAAGGGTAGGTCTGGATTGCCCACCGCACTACACTCCACCGTAGGCGGTAACAGAGCTGCTGGAGCAGTGGATTGCTCCAGCAGCCCTATACTGTCAATTCACCCTTTGTGTGAAAGGGGCCTTCTTATCCAAATCAGCAGGTCATGAAGAGGAGGGGAAGTGACACCACTGCACTCCTTAACCCTTTTGCCACCTGAGCAATTTGGCCTTTTTGGAAGTTAATGCAGATGCAGCAGCTGCAGGGAAACCGTCACGTCTAAATTGGACAGGCATGCAGAAGCAGATCCACAGCCGCATCAGGGGGCTGCAGACTCGCTCCTGCACTCCTGCAAGGTTCCAGCTTTTGCATAAACCTATGTCTATGGTCGTTGCGTCCTGCATAAAAATCTGATCATCATAACCAGAGATCTGCCGAGAACCAATCATAGCTGTCTCAGCGGGAGGACTCCTAGCCCTTCAGGCCCATGGAAGGGTGGCTCTTAGACTCTGTAGGTCCATGGCCTCACATACACGCCCTGTCCATCCCATCCAGCTGGTCTATGGCTTTGCCCTGGAATAGTTGGCCCCTCTCAGTATTTTCTTGCTCCTGGAGACTTGTTGTTGAACAGACTGACTTTCACCCCGTGGGAAGCGGTGGAAATCGTTGGAGTTTCTTGCTGCACTTTACTGAGCGTCGTTTTCTTGATAGCGGCTGCTGGGATCTTCTCTTGGTCTGCATAAAGCTGGAGCTCTCTAGGGGGAGAAAGAAAATTTGATTAAAAAAAAAAATATATATATATATATACACACATATATATATATATATACATACACACAGTGGGGGAAAAAAGTATTTAGTCAGCCACCAATTGTGCAAGTTCTCCCACTTAAAAAGATGAGAGAGGCCTGTAATTGGCATCATAGGTAGACCTCAACTATGAGAGACAAAATGAGAAAACAAATCCAGACAATCACATTGGCTGATTTGGAAAGAATTTATTTGCAAATTATGGTGGAAAATAAGTATTTGGTCACCTACAAACAAGCAAGATTTCTGGCTCTCACAGACCTGTACCTTCTTCTGTAAGAGGCTCCTCTGTCCTGCACTCAGTACCTGTATCAATGGCACCTGTTTGAACTTGTTATCAGTATAAAAGACACCTGTCCACAACCTCAAACAGTCACACGCCAAACTCCACTATGGTGAAGACCAAAGAGCTGTCGAAGGACACCAGAAACAAAATTGTAGACCTGGACCAGGCTGGGAAGACTGAATCTGCAATAGGCAAGCAGCTTGATGTGAACAAATCAACTGTGGGAGCAATAATTAGAAAATGGAAGACATACAAGATCACTGATAATCTACCTCGATCTGGGGCTCCACGCAAGATCTCACCCCGTGGGGTCAAAATGATCACAAGAACGGGGAGCAAAAATCCCAGGACCACACGGGGGGACCTAGTGAATGACCTGCAGAGAGCTGGGACCAACGTAACAAAGGCTACCATCAGTAACACACTACGCCGCCAGGGACTCAGATCCTGCAGTGCCAGACGTGTCCCCCTGCTTAAGCCAGTACATGTCCAGGCCCGTCTGAAGTTTGCTAGAGAGCATTTGGATGATCAAGAAGAGGATTGGGAGAATGTCATATGGTCAGATGAAACCAAAATAGAACTGTTTGGTAGAAACACAACTCGTCGTGTTTGGAGGAGAGAGAATGCTGAGTTGCATACAAAGAACACCATACCTACTGTGAAGCATGGGGGTGGCAACATCATGCTTTGGGGCTGTTTCTCCGCAAAGGGACCAGGACGACTGATCCATGTACAGGACAGAATGAATGAATGGGGCCATGTATCGTGAGATTTTGAGTGCAAACCTCCTTCCATCAGCAAGGGCATTGAAGATGAAACGTGGCTGGGTCTTCCAACATCACAATGATCCCAAACATACCGCCCGGGCAACGAAGGAGTGGCTTCGTAAGAAGCATTTCAAGATCCTGGAGTGGCCTAGCCAGTCTCCAGATCCCAACCCCATAGAAAACCTTTGGAGGGAGTTGAAAATCCGTGTTGCCCAGCGGCAGCCCCAAAACATCACTGCTCTAGAGGAGATCTGCATGGAGGATGGGCCAACATACCAGCAACAGTGTGTGCCAACCTTGTGAAGACTTTCAGGAAACATTTGACCTCTGTCATTGCCAACAAAGGATATATAACAAAGTATTGAGATGAACTTTTCATATTGACCAAATACTTATTTTCCACCATAATTTGCAAATAAATTCTTTCCAAATCAGCCAATGTGATTGTCTAGATTTGTTTTCTCATTTTGTCTCTCATAGTTGAGGTCTACCTATGATGCCAATTACAGGCCTCTCTCATCTTTGTAAGTGGGAGAACTTGCACAATTGGTGGCTGACTAAATACTTTTTTCCCCCCCACTGTATATGTGTGTATATATATATATATATACACACTGTTGTGGACCTTTTGAATTATGTCTCAAAAATATGACTTTATCAAGACATAATATTATATGGCAAACAGCTCAGTATAGCCGGATGCTAAGAGTTAATTTTGTCTTGATTGAACCATCAAGGATTCTAGTTAAGAAATGGAGAAGGGGGGAAGTGAGACTTTTCCAAGACAATAAGACTGTTTGAACTGTCAACAAGGACTATTTGTATATTGAGGTTGAGAAGAATGCAGATACAGAAAGTCAAACAAATAGCCAGATAGGACTTCGACTTTCAAACATTTTAACAATAATGAGACGGGAACTCAACTGGTTGAAAGCTTAACCAAAACGTGCAGAGTGTGATGAACCAACAGACCTCTGAAATATACTATTGTTCACCAAGGGTGAAAGCATTAACAGTTGTTTACCATGAGTCCAACACAAGGGCCAGGCAAACAGAAAGTTTTTTTTTTCCTACACAGAGAAAATGTTGATTCTAAAACAAAGGGGTGAAATTTAGGACATTTAAGTCTAAAAGTTGACTGTATATAAAGTCTAAAAGTTGACTGTATATAATTACAAAAATATATTACAAAAACATATTATAAATGAGATGTGATGGATTTTACACACCACTAAATATTCAGAAATGGGAACTATATATCACTAACTTGAGTATTGAGATGATGGGAAGTAAGATGTATTATAAACTAGCATTAGTTACATGTCTTATCAGGAAACAAACAGGATGGTATTTCAAGAAGGAATAACTGAATATACACCTATATTCCATGGTCCCTATTTAGAATATCATAGGTATGATCGCTTATATCTGGAAAAAGACGTATATTTGATTCCTGAAATTACCTTAAGATTCCACCCAAGGTATGAGTCATCTCAAATACTCAAATTGTTCTATGATACATGACCGCCACCTGGCGGGCAGGTGAGAAATAGCTTATGTACACACATTTCTCAACTAGCCAATCAGGAAGCCTGGTGGGAAGGTATCTTAGAACAATGGATTAGTGGATATAAAAGCCTTTGTACCTTTAACAAGAGGAAGCTCATCAAGAAAAAGCTCAAGAAGAGACCTCATCACAAGAAGACCCTGACATCTGAAGAAGATCTCTGCTGAATAACTACTCTTTCATACTTTCAAACTTCCTAAAACTTTAACTAAATTTCTAAACCTCTAACCTTATAACTTCCTACATTCTCCCCTACTGAATATCTATCACTTGCCCTATAATATCAGTCTAAAGGCGTTCCACTGCCAGCTAAATCCACGGGAGAGTTGCCTAGTCTGAATTCCGGGTGTGGTGAGATGTTTATTTGATTTTATATCACCTATTTTCTCTGTTGTGTGGAATCATAAAATTACCTTAGTGTATCACAACAATATTGGGTAGTTAGATATATGTAGAGAGATCCTGTTTTACTGTTAAAAATAGTTTGTTGCCATATTATAATTTTTTTTTCATATTTCATAATTTATTGAATATTAATAACCAGAGTATCATATATCAAGGGCTTGCTTCTTGCAATCCTATGGCCACGGCTTGTGAGAATATAACCTTTGAGATATTCGAAATTATTAATTATTAATAAATTTAATAAATAATCATATCATTTAAAAATTGTGACATTGATGTAATTAGTTAGAAACCTTATTATTGTGTCTTACATTGGTAAGATATGTTTTTGATTGTGTGTACCAATATTCATTTATCACCAGTCTTTTGCGTTTTGTGTTAATATATATATAATTTTTGTACATAAATAAATTTTTATATTTATCTATTATAAGGCAAATTTTGTGTGTATGGTACGAAATCATATTGGCTAAAAGAATTCAAGGTATAATAATAAGTGGTGATCAAATTATCAAGGTGTCCAAATTATTGGTTTACTAAATATTTGCCGTATTTTAACGGCTGGAGGCACTGTAATATTTCATCTAAGGGAAAGGGACACGCCCTTTATAAATAATATATATCCTTACATAAACCACCACAGGATAAATTTGGAGACGCTGCTGAGAGCCATAGAAATCGTACCATAACACAAAACGCACTGGTGATTGTATACTTGTACACTTTGTCAAACATATATTTTATATCAAAATGGCATCCAGTAATCACGGATCCACCTCTTCCAAGCATAACGAGGAAAATATGGCGGCTCAAGGCATTGAGCAGGAAGCTATGAAGCCAGCCCGGAAAGCTGCCGGTGCTTGGCAGAAGTATGTTGAATGTGAAGTAATAGATTATCTCCGCAAGAGATTAGGTCTGGGGGATAGCAATAATGAATTTGTGGATGAAGAGAAAAAGCAGGCCATGAGCACCTTTGAGGACCTGTTCAACCAAAAGGGCCAGGTTGTTGGGTTTTTAATAGCATTTGCTGGAGCAGAAAGTGATAGAAGCCGTGACAGACTTCTCCTAGAAGCTTGGCCCATGTTATGGTTCATGACCGCTGGAGCTGCCCAGCGGACCATGACTCTAAGGGAAGAGTTGTCAGAGGCCCGCCTCTTGTTAGAAAGCAAAAATCAGGACATTGAGTCTTTGAAAGGGAAGCTTGGTCATGCCGGTATTCGTTTAGACGAATCCGAGAAACATTATGATAGATTGGTCGGAGACTTTCGAAGTGCTCAGGACCTGTATGAAAGAAACTTTCAGGAATTAAAACAACTTCAAGAGAAGTATCAGGACTTAAAAGATGAGGTGAAGTACTTCAGATCAGAGAGGTTATCTCCTGTTAAAATTAAAGTTCACCCAGGGGATAAGCATGACCAGTCAGAACTTACCTTGATAAAATCTGAGCAGAAAACTCTGGAGGAGCAGATTATAAGGTTGACGGCCCAAATAAATTCTGGGGTCCAAAGACGGACCAACCCAGTCAAGCCAGAGACTGATGAGCGGAGATACCCGCATCACAGCGAAATATCGGATAGTGAGTCAGGGTCAGAATATAGGTCACCTCCTAAGCTTTCAAGATACACTCCAGAGCGCTCTGAAGAAAAATATGAGGTTTCATATAGGCAGGAAGGGAAATCCCAGGGGTCATTCAGGAGATATGACACCCCAAAGGTCATTAAGTTCCTGAAGGACACTGTTCCTATGTTTTCTAAGAAAGGGTCCCTTGAGATCACCGAACACATGAAAACATATGAACAGACGTTAGAGATTCTGGGCATTAGAGATGACCACACCAAAATAGAATTGCTGCCATGGGTGTTTGGAGAGAAATACCGGCAATTCTTTGAGACCTTGAGGACCTACTCCAATCAGTCCTGGAGAGAGGTTAAACATAAGTGCCACATGGAATTTGGGCCTTATAAAACTGTAACCTCTGCCAAGGCTGCGGCCTACAATTTAAAGTGTGGTCCTCACCAAAGCCCTGCAGAATTTCTGGCTGTCCTCAGAAATGCCTATTTCCTGGCTGAAAAGGATCCCAATCCTAACCAGCCAGAATTCAAGACACTATTCTATGAAGCATTACCTGCTTACATAAAATTGGGACTTGCAAAGGATTACAGAAAGGGATGCTCTCTTGATTGGTTGGTGAGAGAGAGTGACTATTTATTCTCGATCCAACAGTCCAGTGAGGGCGGGATAAAAAGAGAACCTAAAAATAGCCCCAAGATAGTAGCAGCCACTACCGTTTCCCCTCCAAATCCAAATTTGCAGGCAGAGAAGAAATCATATGCGGAAGTAGTCCGTGGGGGTAAAACCAATGGTTCCCCTAGATTTGTACCTCAAACCCAGCAAGTGAAGGAGGTCCATAACTTTGCACCCCAAAACCAGTGGGTGAGAAAGGATAGACAAAAGCCAGGAAACTACGGTAGTGGAAGTGAGAAGAATAAAAAGTATGGTAAGGGTCAGTACAGTGATGAGAATCAAAGGAGTCAATGGTATCCTCGGAGGTTCTATTATCCTCGCCAAAACCAACATGGGAATTTTTATGGGAACCCCAATTTCAACAGGAACCATAATTACAATAAGAATCCCAATTTTAATAAAAACTCCGACTTCCAAAGATTTCCTCCACGCCAAGAACACCCTCAGGCTCAAAGGGGGGATACAGTACCCCAGGCTCCCTTTAATAACAGGGAGACCCCAAAACCTCAGAGAGAACAATGGCGTCGGGACCAGAGCAGTAGTTCTGACTCTGAGTCTCATTACCAGTCTCGTCCAAAATACAAGCGCAAGTATAGGAAAAGGGAGAATCAACAGAATGACTCCTCTGAGCGTATTGGACAAATAGAGGCACAGGTCAGCAAAATGGCTGAACAAATGGACAGGCTTGTCACTCAATTTCCATCCAATCCTTTTTTAGGAGCAGCTCCTGTGACCAACCAAGGGTCACAGAATTAATAGGCAACCAAGCCTTAAACCAACAGAGGAGAACACTGAGTCAAATGACAGGAGATGTGTGTACCGTCCCTGACACGCCTACTAATAGAGAATCTAGTTCTCAGGCAAAGGGGGACCAGTTGTTGGGTATTAACGATTCTCCTGTTTTTCAGTGTCCATCTATTGCCCCTAATATAGTCGCGGCATCGGAAGTCGTCGGGATTGACAAGCCAGACGGAGCACCAACTTCTAGTTGTGCTTCTGTCTTGAGACAGTCCAAGAATCCCACCAGGGAGGATAAGGGTAATGTGTCCACCACATGCGGTGAGATAAGAGCTAGTCACATGTTATTGAAGGGCCCACAGATCTTCAACCACACTAATTTCATGTGTGAGCTGACTGAATCTGATGGGAGATATGCCACGGTGCAGGTGCAGGATGCCAGTGATCTTTCGATTGTCGGTTTAATAGACACTGGATCCCAAGCAACCATCATGTCACAGGAACATTTTGATAAAGTGGCGAACGTCATGCCCACCAAGCCGAGACTTAAAAGCTTTGATAGCTCATTGATTGGTGTAGGTGGAGACCCTTTACAAGTCATGGGTACCGCCTGGTTTAAACTGAAACTGGGTAATAAGGAACTGAGACACCCCATCATCATTGCCAGCATCTCCCGGCACCACATGATAATTGGGATGGACTTCCTAAAAAGGCTGAACACCATAGTTGACTGTGTGAACCAAGTACTGTGGTCACAGGTAAATACCCCGATTAAATATGGGAAACTTAAAACTCCCCATTCCCGACAACACTGCCACCTGGTGGAAGAAAGGCCTGGATCATTAGAAATCCATTTCAGGAACAGCCAACTTCCTGATGTAACGGTTATCAAACCTGATGACCATAACCCTATCAGAAGAGATGAGGAACACATTTTTAGAATTCCCCAAGATAAAATAAAAGATATTTCCCTCCAAGATGACATCCTTACGATATCTTTTCATCAGGAGGATAAACCAAGAAAAGGGGGAGATCATACCCAATTCTTGACAGGTATTGAAAGGGTTAACAGCGACTTGTTCATCCCCATCCGGATAAATGGTCTTAATAGGTCAAAATATGCCAAACTAGATTTGAGACAGGAACACAGCTTTGTAAGCCATGGGCTGATAAAACACCTGACCGAAATGGAAATGATCCGTTTCTCCACACCTCAGCGTCATTGGATTTCAAACTCCCTTGATGACTCTGATGATCACAATTCAATGGCTAGGTGTCTCTTAAACGTCACTGTAGGAAACAAAACAGCCACCCATGTGTTCCTAGTCTTGGATAATCCCCAAACTAAAATTTATTTTGGCAACGATGTATTACATCGCTTTGCAATGCAAGTCGACCTAATTAATGACTGTTTATGGAGTCGACTAAAGGGGGACCCCGAAAAATACCAAAATCTGGACTTAGCTTTAAAATCCCAGCAACAGATGCCTTATGCTGTTGAAGTCCAGGTAACCCAAAAGATTACAATTCCTAAGGGCATAAATAACTTCATACTCCCCATCCAAGTTAAAAAGGGACATAGACTGAAGGGGTCAGATGCATTGGTATGCCTCTCCCATAAAATGCAGGGGGAGGGACTGAACATTACACACACGCCCCTAGTCAACACACATCAATCCCCGATGTACATTTACATACATAATCTGTCCAATCAGGACATCGTCTTACCCAAAGAGACCCTTATTGGTCTAGTGGTAGAGACTGAATATTACACCTTTGGGGTCACTAACCAGGTGATTGGACTCATCCCCGATGAATATTTGTCGGAGGAACAATTAATTGAACAAACATTCCATTCATTACCAGAGGGTATTTTCACCATAGAGTCCATTTATCCATTCGATTCTAAAGATGGCACCTGTCGAATCGAAGAGACATCAATTGTCTTTGATCACCCAATCAAAGAACAAGAGTACCCCAAAGAACCTGGATGGCAGGAGAACACACACACACATCACATACCCAATGACCTCACCACAAAACTTGAAGAGGCATATGAGATAGGTCAGCCGGAAAGCTTTCCTGGATTCAAGGAGTTAGTGGAAGAGATGGTGGCCCTCGCCGATGCATGTGCCAGTGATCTCGACCGACAATTGCTCCGAGAGCTTCTCCTTGAATTCCAAGAGATCTTTGCCAAGGATTCTTACGATTGTGGGACTACTGACCTACACATCGCTAGGATCCAAACAGATCCAGATGCCCCACCAGTATTTGTAAGACAGTATAGGTTACCATTAGCTTCCTATGAATCTCTAGCTGAGATTATCAGGAAGTTACATGAAAGGGGTATAATTCGGCCCATCCACAGCTCCTACAACCACCCGATCCTGGGTATTTTAAAACCCAATGGACAATGGCGTTTGTGCGCTGACCTCCGTCAGCTAAACAAACGTGTGTACATGTCAGGATGGCCTGTCCCATACATAGACCAATGTCTCGCCCAGCTCCAAGGATCCCAAGTTTTCACAGCCTTGGATTGTGCACAGGGGTATTGGACCATAAAGGTGAGTGAGGAAGACCAATACAAACTGGCCTTCAGTTTTGGAAATCGACAGTATTGTTGGGTACGAATGCCTTTCGGATTCATAAATTCCGGACATGAATTTGCTGTGTTCATGCACAAGGCCATGCCAGACGCCTTCGAAAGGGGGACGTTGGCATATGTGGACGATATCCTGATCAAAAGTACAGATATGGCCAAACACATTACAGAACTTCGGCATGTCCTGGGCCAATTAAAAGCAGCAGGAGTTAAACTGTCCTTACAAAAAGCCCAGTGGTGTCGCACGAAGGTAAACTTCCTAGGCCATGAAGTTACTGCTGAAGGTTTGAACCCACAAAAGAAGAAAGTTGAGGCGGTTCTGAACTGTAAAGTCCCTACTAACCTTAAAGAATTGAGATCATTCCTAGGTATGGTAAACTACTCGCGTAAGTTTATTGATAACTACGCCGAGATAAGCAAGCCATTGCTTCACCTACTGAAGAAGGATGTCGGATGGTCGTGGGGTAAGAAACAGGAGGACGCCATGAAGGAATTAAAGGAACGTCTCACACAAGCCCCGTGTCTCGGATATCCCGAAGGGGGTAAAAATTTCTATCTAGAGACAGGGTTTACACAGGTAAGTATGAGTTCTGTTCTTTACCAGAAACGTGATGATGTCAGTAAGGTGATTGCCTATGCCAGTAAAACTTTGTCCCCGGTTGAAGTAAAGTTCAGTGACTGTGAAAAAGCTCTATTGTCCACCGTGTGGGCATTACAGAATTTCCGCAGTTACATTCAGGGAGAGAGAATCATTGTTGAAACGGCACACCAGCCTTTACAGTATTTAAAGAGTGAACGTATCAAGGGAGGAAATGTGTCTAATAGCCGCATCACTGCTTGGACTTTGTCTTTGCAAGGGTGGCCTCTTGAAATTCGGTACAAACAGAACAAGGAAAGTCCAGTAGCCCAGGGCCTAGCCGAGCTCCATGACTGTTCCGCAACTACGCCTGCTATGGAGGCCCCGGACACTGACTTTCTGGAAGAACAACTGTTCTCTCCCTACAAGGTTTACGATGAAGAATACTGTAAACACCTGCCGTGTGTATATGTGGATGGTTGTGCTTTTCATCACAAGGATGGGGAACAGCTCCAACTAGTGGCAGGTATTGGAATCGTTTGGACCCAAGGTGTCACCCCAATTTCTGTGGGATACAAACTTGGACCAAAAAGCAGTCAGGTTGCTGAACTTACTGCAATTCTTAGAGCAGTTGAGATGGCTATAGAGTTCAACATCAGAGAGTGTGCCATCATAACCGATTCCAATTATGTCAGGAATAGTTTTGTGGAGTATTTCCCTAGGTGGAAGCGAAACAACATGAACAAGAGTAATCACAAACCCGTGAAACATGGTAAGCTCTTTTGTCACATCGATGAACTGGTAAGGTCCAGTGATCTCACACTGCACTTCAAGAAGACCAAAGGCCACTCCAAGGTTCTAGGTGCCGAGAAAGAAGGGAACGATCTGGCCGATTCTCTACCCACGGAAGGGGCAATCACCGGTGAACTGTTAGACATTGATCAATTTTTAGGTACCGTACAGGTTGAAGCTGTCACCAGGCAACAGGCCAGAACAGCTGGTGATCCAAATGCATTACAGTGGAGTCACGATTCTCCTAGTGAGGATTTAATTACTGCCCAAAAAGAAGACCCAATAATTGGCTTGTTTTATAGTCATATAGAAGATCCCAACCAAAATCCCATAAATAAGGAAGTATGTAGTGGGAAGGAGGATTTACGTATCTTAATGAAATCCAAATCCCAATTCTCTTTATACCAGGGATTGTTGATACGAACCTCAAAGGGTGGCGTACAACAATGGGTCGTCCCACTTAAATTTAGAGGTTTGATGCTACAGCATGCCCATGATGCTCCCACTTCCGGTCATCGTGGAGAGAAGATCACGTATGAGATCCTGCGGGATTATGCCTACTGGCCTCATATGTTACGTGATGTGAAGGAGTACTGCCAAGGTTGCCTAATATGTCCCCAATTTCAACCTACCAAGCCAACTCACAGAGCACCTCTCCAGAAAAGGGGGATATGTATGCCTTGGTCAGACCTTCAAATGGATTTTATTGGGCCAGTAACAAAATCTTCACGAGGAAATCGGTATATGTTAACAGTTACATGTTTATTCACCAAGTATGTCGAATGTATACCAGCACCAAATAACAGCTCCGAGACATGTGCTGCATTGCTAATAAATCATGTATTTTCACGTTTTGGTTTACCTCAGAGGATAGAGACTGATAGAGGATCGCACTTCACTAGCGAAGTGATGGCCAAATTGTGGAAAATTTTGGGGGTTAAAAGGAAATTGCATATCGCCTATCGGCCAGCCTCTAGTGGTGGTGTAGAACGATACAATCAGACCATCGTTAATGTCCTTAAGAAATTTGTTAAGGAAACAGGCAAAGATTGGGATGTCAAGCTCCCGCTGGTCCTGATGGCGTTGAGGGCTACTCCGAATACAGTTACAAAAATGTCATCTTTTGAACTGATGACAGGTAGACGGATGGTACTGCCCCAGCACTTATTGTATCGCACTACAGATCAAAATTTGATCAATGCTACCACCACACACCAGTACATAGAGGATTTACGTAAACATCTGCAATATGCTTTTGCCTTTGCCCAGCGAAATTTGGAAAGAGCTGCAACTAATGCTAAGACATACTATGATCTCAAAACCTCCAAGAAGGAATATGAGATTGGTGACAAAGTCTATCTATACAACTTTGCAAGAGACCAGATCAAGGAACGGAAATTCCTTCCATCTTGGAAAGGTCCATTCTCTATCATTGATAAAATCTCTCCGGTCGCATATAAATTGCAGGTTACCCGGTATGGTGAAATCAGTGATAGATGGGTGCACATCAATCAATTACGTGCTTGCCATCCAAAGTCTCAATTGCAGTTGTTGGAAGACTAAACCCACCAATTCCTATCTGGAGATATTGAGATCATTCTTAAATTTCCTTTGAACATATAACTCATCCTTTGCCTTACAGGATCCAGTAATATAATTTTATGTATATCCAATACTTAAACTGTTCATTTTAATAATTTAGAAAGGAAGGCCCAGACTATGACCAGACCGGCGATCGGAGGTGTCAATGACCGGACCCTAGAAGGAAGCTATAATGTCCTGTGGGAAAGACCAGATGCCAGAGATCGATCCGGAGACGATAACCTGACGTCCCAGGCCACCAAGGGCCAGTCCAGAGGAAAAGACCCGCCTAGGAGACCGTCTAAGAGACCTGTCGTGCGGAGGACCCATGGACCCCAAGGTGGATGTGCCAGGCCAGGCCGGCCTCATCACAAGACCAGGATCGTCATCGGAAGTGTCCATCTAAAGACGCCGAGTCAAGTTGAGGACCAACCAGCATCACCGCTGCCATTTTATTATAAAAAAAAAAAAAAAAAAAAATTTTTTTTTTTTTATTATTTCATTCACTTCACCAGGAGAAGATGAACGATCACTCTAACCAAAAGTCCCACTCATGTTTTTTCGATACAGACACCCCTCTACACGTGCCTGTACCCCAAAAAAAAAAAAGGGGGATTTGTTGTGGACCTTTTGAATTATGTCTCAAAAATATGACTTTATCAAGACATAATATTATATGGCAAACAGCTCAGTATAGCCGGATGCTAAGAGTTAATTTTGTCTTGGTTGAACCATCAAGGATTCTAGTTAAGAAATGGAGAAGGGGGGAAGTGAGACTTTTCCAAGACAATAAGACTGTTTGAACTGTCAACAAGGACTATTTGTATATTGAGGTTGAGAAGAATGCAGATACAGAAAGTCAAACAAATAGCCAGATAGGACTTCGACTTTCAAACATTTTAACAATAATGAGACGGGAACTCAACTGGTTGAAAGCTTAACCAAAACGTGCAGAGTGTGATGAACCAACAGACCTCTGAAATATACTATTGTTCACCAAGGGTGAAAGCATTAACAGTTGTTTACCATGAGTCCAACACAAGGGCCAGGCAAACAGAAAGTTTTTTTTTTCCTACACAGAGAAAATGTTGATTCTAAAACAAAGGGGTGAAATTTAGGACATTTAAGTCTAAAAGTTGACTGTATATAAAGTCTAAAAGTTGACTGTATATAATTACAAAAATATATTACAAAAACATATTATAAATGAGATGTGATGGATTTTACACACCACTAAATATTCAGAAATGGGAACTATATATCACTAACTTGAGTATTGAGATGATGGGAAGTAAGATGTATTATAAACTAGCATTAGTTACATGTCTTATCAGGAAACAAACAGGATGGTATTTCAAGAAGGAATAACTGAATATACACCTATATTCCATGGTCCCTATTTAGAATATCATAGGTATGATCGCTTATATCTGGAAAAAGACGTATATTTGATTCCTGAAATTACCTTAAGATTCCACCCAAGGTATGAGTCATCTCAAATACTCAAATTGTTCTATGATACATGACCGCCACCTGGCGGGCAGGTGAGAAATAGCTTATGTACACACATTTCTCAACTAGCCAATCAGGAAGCCTGGTGGGAAGGTATCTTAGAACAATGGATTAGTGGATATAAAAGCCTTTGTACCTTTAACAAGAGGAAGCTCATCAAGAAAAAGCTCAAGAAGAGACCTCATCACAAGAAGACCCTGACATCTGAAGAAGATCTCTGCTGAATAACTACTCTTTCATACTTTCAAACTTCCTAAAACTTTAACTAAATTTCTAAACCTCTAACCTTATAACTTCCTACATTCTCCCCTACTGAATATCTATCACTTGCCCTATAATATCAGTCTAAAGGCGTTCCACTGCCAGCTAAATCCACGGGAGAGTTGCCTAGTCTGAATTCCGGGTGTGGTGAGATGTTTATTTGATTTTATATCACCTATTTTCTCTGTTGTGTGGAATCATAAAATTACCTTAGTGTATCACAACAATATTGGGTAGTTAGATATATGTAGAGAGATCCTGTTTTACTGTTAAAAATTGTTTGTTGCCATATTATAATTTTTTTTTCATATTTCATAATTTATTGAATATTAATAACCAGAGTATCATATATCAAGGGCTTGCTTCTTGCAATCCTATGGCCACGGCTTGTGAGAATATAACCTTTGAGATATTCGAAATTATTAATTATTAATAAATTTAATAAATAATCATATCATTTAAAAATTATGACATTGATGTAATTAGTTAGAAACCTTATTATTGTGTCTTACATTGGTAAGATATGTTTTTGATTGTGTGTACCAATATTCATTTATCACCAGTCTTTTGCGTTTTGTGTTAATATATATATAATTTTTGTACATAAATAAATTTTTATATTTATCTATTATAAGGCAAATTTTGTGTGTATGGTACGAAATCATATTGGCTAAAAGAATTCAAGGTATAATAATAAGTGGTGATCAAATTATCAAGGTGTCCAAATTATTGGTTTACTAAATATTTGCCGTATTTTAACGGCTGGAGGCACTGTAATATTTCATCTAAGGGAAAGGGACACGCCCTTTATAAATAATATATATCCTTACATAAACCACCACAACACATACATACATATATACATACATATACACACACACACACACACACACACACATATTATATACATACATACATACATACATACATATACATACATACATACATATACACACACACACACACACACACATACATATATACACACACACACATACACTAAAAGAGATCATTTCTGATTGGTCGGTACATACATCACTTTACTATAGACCGTGCACTGCCCTAAAGCTGAAGTTAATTTTGCTTCCCTTGGTTACTCTCACCCCCCTTATCCGCATTTCAATGCTTTTTTTTTCTTAATCCTTTCCAGCTTAAAAAAAAATAAAACACAAAACCCTGTAACACTTCATTCCTCCTAGGCAAATTGCAAGAGCGTCCCCCTCAAGGACTGCCACATCCACTTGACGCGTTTCACCCAAAGCTGGGAGAAATGCAACAGAGGAGATCGCGGAGCAAGCTTGGCTGGGGTGGCGGGTTTTTTTGCAACCACGTGCAGAGGAATGATGCGGAATTTTGAGGGTAAAAACAGGAGACGACATAGCACCTCCCCACCGCCTCTCAAATGCCCTCTGTAAAGCGGTCGACCATGGATCGCTTTTCAGAGGAGCATCTATGTTAACTGGAAAAGGCTCTAGAATACTTACCTCGGCCTCAGAAGTGTCAGAGGCTGGGGAGAAGGTACTTTTTTTGTCAAGCAGTTTAAGAAGTGCTTTTTAAAGCTTTTTTCATTTTGGTAGGCAGGGGCTGGAATTTTGTTTGCCATGGAAAGTCTGCTTTAAAGGTCTGACATTCTTTCCTAATGTTCACTGCCAGGGGCAGACTGACAACTCATTGGGACCCCGGGCAATAGGGGATCATGGGGCCCGTGTCCTTGCCCAAACTCAAAAATGCTTATGAAAAAGGTACCAGGGGCATCTCATGGGGCCCCCTACTGACCCCGGGCCCTCGGGCAGTGCCTGAGTTTCCAAATGGTCAGTCCGCCCCTGTGCACTGCATACTATGGACCAGTGGTCTCCAAACTTTGCTTGCCTTTAACCGGTCTTTGAAGCATTTTTCACACCACAGTGGGGCACTATTCCTTCCACTGACACAAACGATGAAGCACTATTCCTCCCATTGACACCAATGATGGAGCCCTACCCCTTGCACTGATAACAAATGATGGGGCACTATCCCATCCACTGACACCACCAATGGGGCATTATCCCTTCTACTGACACCACCAATGGGGCATTATCCCTTCTACTGACACCAACAATGGGGCATTATCCCTTCTACTGACACCAACAATGGGGCATTATCCCTTCTACTGACACCAACAATGGGGCACTATTCCTCCCACTGACAATGATGGGACACTATTCTTCCCACTGACAGATGTCAAGAGCCCCCAGTCATCAGAAGTCAGGAGTCCCCTACCCTCCCTTACATTACAGTGCACCCCCCCCCCCCCTTACCTTGTGCTGCTGCTGGGAAGAAGCTGGGGACAGAGGCAGGAAGAAGAAAGTGCAGGGTCTGAAGGAGGATCAGAGGAGGGCTGGAGTCTGCTTAACCCCTTGGCGCCGGCGCCTCCCAGCCCTTTAAGGGTTTCAGAAGCTGGGGCGGGGTTTTAGGGTCATGTGACTGCCATGAGTTGCCGTCACATGATCGGGTAAGGTCCCGATCGAAAGAGGAGATCAGGACCTTTCCATGAGTACCAGACATGTGTGCTGGGAGCGTACAGGGCGCGCGCTCTCAGCACATATGGTTTTTCTTAATAGGCCCAGACCCCGGGAGGCCGGGTGTGAAGAGATTAATGCTGCGACCAGGGGAGGCAGAGAAGAGGGGATGAAGAATCTGTAGGAGGAGCTCTGTCCTCCTTTCTACCCCAGGCTGCAGAGACAAGGTGGGTGCAGAGACTAGGGGTGTGCCATAGCTGCAGCAGAGGTGCAAGGGCCACATGAAATGGCCTGGCAAGCCAGATTTGGCCCGCGGACCTCGTGTTTGACATGTGCCCTGGGACAAATAGGTAGGGGGATTGTCAACAGGACAAGGAGGCTAAAAACGTTTATCCAAACTAAAAACAGTTTCAAGCGGAGTTAGACTTAAAGCACCTTGCCTGCCACTGCAACAATTTCCCAGAAGGCATCAAAGCAGTGACATGCAGTTTAGTGTAACAGTTCTTACCAAGGCAAAATCTACGGCAATGAGAAAAGCAGAGAATTTTACGAGAAAAAAGCCGTGCAGGACTTTAGCAATTTCACAACATCTGTAACTTTAAGGCCCCGTTTACAGTGCGCAGTGTTTTTTTTCTGTGTCGCGTGGTTTTAGGTACGCTACCATTATTATTACTGATTTTCATGAAGGAGCATCAAAGTCCTGCATGCTGCATCTTTGACGTGCTTCAATAAAAACGCATGTTCTAATAGAGTTTAGAGTTTGACCGCCTCCCGCCCGCCATATAGTCCAAGGACGGGCACAAGGTGCTTCGCTCGTTCTGGGAGGATGTCATATGACGTCCTCCCATTCTAACCGCGCATGCGTGGCTCCGTGAGCGCGGCGATCGACAGTGCACTGTGTCCCTTGGACACATCGGATCACCGATCAACAGAAAGAGCTGAAGGTGTCGACTCGGTCATGTGATCAGCTGTGTCCAATCACAGCTGATCGCATGTAAACAGGGAAATGCCGTTTATCGGCATTTCTCTCCTCATGAGCCGTCGCGCTGACAGAGGAGAGAAGAGCCGGTAATTGGCATTCCTCGGAGGGGACATGTGCACTGATCATCAGTGTAGCCCCAGCAGTGCCACCTGTCAAGTGTTCATCAGTGCCAGCTCTCAGTGCTCATCCATGCCACCTGCCAGTGCCCATCAGTGCCACATTTCAGTGCCTACCAGTGCACATCAATGCAACATATCAGTGCTCATCTGAGCTGCCTTTCAGTGTCACCCATCAGTGCCACCTATAAATGCCAGTCAGTGCCACCTATCAGTGCTGCCAATCAGTGCCGCCTATTTGTGTGCATCAGTGCTGCCTATCAGTGCCAGTCAGTGCCGCCTATCAGTGCCATATATGAGTGCTGCCTTTCAGTGCCCATCAGTGATGCCTGTCAATGCCCATCACTGCAGCCTCATTAACGCACATCAATGAAGGAGAAATATCGCTTATTTACAAACTTTTATAACAAAAACTTTGTTTTCAACATTTTCAGTGGTTTTTGGTTTAAGAAAAAATAAAAAACCCAGAGGTGATTAAATACCACCAAAATAAAGGTCTGTCACAAAAAAAATGATAAAATGTCATATGGGTACAGTGTTGCATGACCGCGCAATTGTCATTCAAAGTGCGACAGCGCTGAAAGCTGGAAATTGGCCTGGGCAGGAAGGGGGGTATAAGTGCCTGGTAGGTGAGTGGTTAATGACCTAAAACATAAAAATCTGTCGCTGAAAACTCACAATGCTCAGATGTGAACCCGGCCTAAAGCTGAATACTAGGAAAGCAGCCAAAAACACAGCTGAACTATGCAAGGGACCATTTACTTGCCAAATGGTTTACAATTCTGCCCAGAAAGTAATGTAATCCAGACACCAATATCAGGCGCACAGTCAGAACCTGTACTACTGCAGCACAGCTTGGTCAAGACCACACCCCTAGTCTGTGATTGGATAAGAAAGGAGCAGCAGGATAGTGAGGTGTCGTCACTCTACTCTCACATCTTTTTCATATCATCTTTAATTTTTTTTTTTTTCTTATTCTTTCAGGATATTACTGACTTGGTCCGGATGCAGGATGCTTCCACAGCATTGATGAGCAGGGACCGGAATCCTCCACTTTCCAAGAAGTGCAGAGCGTGAATGGTGGCGCCCCCTGGGGAGCAAACGTTATCCTTCAACTGCCCAGGATGCTGTTCTGATTCCAGCAGCATTTTTGCTGCCCCCTGAAAGATATGATTGATAGTGAATCTTCTGGTGGGTGGGTAGGTTGTCATTGTGAACAACAGCCAACAAAACATGTACCAACCAGCATGGCCTGAGCCCCGAGACGAACTGCAAGCCTTCTAGGCAGACCCATCTTCACTCCTCCATCTGCCAGAGCATCCAGAGCTGTGAATGCCTGCAAGAAAAAAAACAGAGAGAACTCAGAGCTGGAATGAAGATACATGAACTGCTATCTGGTTTACAAATTTAAAGGGTCACTCCACTCAAAACTGGTAGTTGCTGGACAGTCAACCATCAGTCTCTTCTACCCCTCAAGGACTCTATTGGTGAGACTTCTATGCTGAATTGTAAGCTCTGTACACCGGCTGTACCCATTATGAGGGGTTCCCACCATCCTTGCACTGAGTTCCCGGGACTGTACACCCGCTGTGCCCATTATGAGGGGTTCCCACCATCCCTGTGCTGAGTTCCTGGGTCTGTACACCCGCTGTGCCCATTATGAGGAGTTCCCATCATCCTTGCACTGCGTTCCTTGGTCTGTACACCCGCTGTGACTATTATGAGGGGTTCCCACCATCCTTGCACTGAGTTCCCAGGTCGGTAATAACAAGCATTACAAACCCATAATAAAACCATGGAAAGATATCACAGAGATAATTTCGATAGATATCCTCTACACTTGTTGGAGGTTCCCACCATCCACAGATGTATAGAGTTCCCGGGTCTGTACACCTGCTGTGCCCATTATGAGGGGTTCCCACCATGCCTGTGCTGAGTTCCCAGGTCTGTACACCTGCTGTGTCCATTATGAGGGGTTCCCACCATCCCTGTGCTGAGTTCCCGGGTCTGTACACCCGCTGTGCCCATTATGAGGGGTTCCCACCATTCCTGTGCTGAGTTCCCAGGTCTGTACACCTGCTGTGTCCATTATGAGGGGTTCCCACCATCCCTGTGCTGAGTTCCCGGGTCTGTACACCCGCTGTGCCCATTATGAGGGGTTCCCACCATTCCTGTGCTGAGTTCCCAGGTCTGTACACCTGCTGTGTCCATTATGAGGGGTTCCCACCATCCCTGTGCTGAGTTCCCAGGTCTATACACCTGTGTCCATTATGAGGGGTTCCCACCATCCTTGAACTGAGTTCCCAGGTCTGTACACCTGCTGTGTCCATTATGAGGGTTTCCCACCATCCCTGTGCCGAGTTCCCGGGTCTGTACACCAGCTGTGTCCATTATGAGGGGTTCCCACCATCCCTGTGCTGAGTTAATGGATCTGTACACCTGCTGTGCCCATTATGAGGGGTTACCACCATCCCTGTGCTGAGTTCCCAGGTCTGTACACGTGCTGCGTCCATTGAGGAATTCCCACCATCCCTGTGCTGAGTTCATGGATCTGTACACCCACTGTGCCCATTATGAGGGGTTACCACCATCCCTGTGCTGAGTTCCCAGGTCTGTACACCCGCTGCGTCCATTGAGGAATTCCCACCATCTCGGTGCTGAGTTCATGGATCTGTACAACTGCTGTGCCCATTATGAGGGGTTGCCACCATCCCTGTGCTGAGCTCCTGGGTCTGTACACCTGCTGTGCCCATTATGAGGGGTTGCCACCATACCTGTTCCACCTGTTGGCTGGGGGGGGGGGGGGGTTTGTGAAGGATCAGTGATCATGTGACCACTGTGATTGGCTGTCACATGATCAGAACCAATCGTTGTGTGGACCGACACCTGGAAGCGCACAGGACAGGGAGCGCACACTCAGCACAGAAACCTCGGCTACCCTCTGACACATATGTGGCGTGTCAACGTTAAAGCTCACTCTTTTGTCACAGCACATATGTGTTCAATGGCAGGCGAGGTTCAAAGGATACAGAGCTTTGCCTTAGTAAGCAAAATCCTACAAACCATGCAGGAGGCATTCTGCGCCTTTTCACCATCAAGTGCCTTGCAGAATTATTAAGGCGTTTCCAGGTATTGTGAAGATGAATACATTTAAAAATCCTTGTGTTGAGGCAGAAGAACACTTCTTAGAAGCATGTATTGACAGGAGAAGACTTACTTCTATGGCGATTCTTTGTTAATCCACCATAATTCCCATCTCATATTATACACCAAAACCCTGCTATTAAAACTGACAGGCGACCAGAAAATCAGAACACTCCATACCAAGCCATATAATGTATTCCCCGCACACACGGCAGGCTGACATGGAGCACAACGGCATTTCATCACATCGGGAAAAGTTTTGTCCCAAGCCTTAGGGCTCGTACACGGGGAGTTTGGAAAACTCTTCTGAACGATGAAAACTGACTGCTGGAATACGTAGTGTAAAAAACGTCAGTTGAGCCATGTTTGCATACCGTGTTTATGCGCGTTTGCGTTTAGAAGCGTTTTTAAACGATAACCTCAGGAGAGCTTCCCAAATGCCCAGAATGCACTGAAAAATAGTAAATAATTAACGATTTCAGACATTTTGTGAGAAATAGAGAGAGCAGAAGCAGAGAGAGCCGTATGTGTTGAGATTTCCTGTCTTTTCTGGTTGTATTCACTATGGATCCCATCATGAGAATAATGCGGCACGTTCTACCATTGTTTCCTGGAACTGACTGCACTGGTGTACCGGGTCCATTTGAATACATGGAAAACACTTTGCATGCATTTCTGATTATGAAAAAAAGGCTCTGGACAGCATCTGAATATGGAACAGTTAAAAAAACGCTTCTAAACGCGGTTAACCGCGTTTACAAGCGTTTGAAATGCCGGTAAAATCTACTCCGGAGCGCAAGTTTGGTGCGTTCAAAATAAAATTTAAAAAAAAAAAAAAAAACTACTGTAAAAACTCAACTGCCTGTAAACGACGAGGTGAACATTAGGGAGAGTTCAGGGGCTGCTGAAAAAAAACACTCAACAGCTCCTGAACGTCAGGGCTTTTTTATATGTATACATACATGTTTTGCCTTTCATTTCTATTTTACAAGTAACATATACATACATGTGTGTGTGTATATATGTTACTTGTAAAATAGAGATGAAAAACGCAAAACATGTACATATATAAAATAATGTATATATATATATATATATATATATATATATATATACACATATATATATATACATATATACATATATATATATATATACACATATATATACATATATATATATATACATATATATATATATATATACACATATATATACATACATACATATATATACATACATACATATATATACATACATACACATACATACATATATATATATATATATATATATATATATATATATATATATATATATATATATATATATATATATATATATATATATATATATATATATATATATATATATATATATATATATATATATACACACACACACACACATACATATATATATATATATATATATATATATATATATATACACACACACACACAAATTTTTTATATATATCTACCGTATTTGCCGGCGTATAAGACGACCCCCCTACTTTTCCTGCTAAAATGTAGTGTTTGGGCTATACTCGCCGTATAAGACTACCCCTCTTCCAATGCACACCAGTGGGAGGAATAGTGCCCCATCATTGGTGTCAGTGGGAGGAATAGTGCCCCATCATTGGTGTCAGTGGGAGGAATAGTGCCCCATCATTGGTGTCAGTGGGATGAATAGTGCCCCATCATTGGTGTCAGTGGGATGAATAGTGCCCCATCATTGGTGTCAGTGGGAGGAATAGTGCCCCATCATTGGTGTCAGTGGGAGGAATAGTGCCCCATCATTGGTATCAGTGGGGGGAATAGGTGCCCCATCATTGGTATCAGTGGCAGGAATGGTGCCCCATCATTGGTATCAGTGGCAGGAATAGTGCCCCATCATTGGTGTCAGTGGGAGGAATAGCGCCCCATCATTGGTGTCAGTGGGAGGAATGGTGTCCCATCATTGGTGTCAGTGAGGGGTGGAATAGTGCCCCATCATTGGTGTCAGTGGGGGGGGGAATAGTGCCCCATCGTTGGTGTCAGTGGGGGGGGGAATAGTGCCCCATCGTTGGTGTCAGTGGGAGGAATAGTGCCCCATCATTGGTATCAGTGACACCAATGATGGGGCACTATTCCTCCCACTGAGACTTGCTGACCCTGTTCTCGTATGGTGCTGCTGCAGAACACTTACCTGCTGCTCCGGCACTCAATTTTCACGGGGCCGCTCGGCTCCGCCCCCTCGCCGGTGATTGGCCGCCTGTGTGCCTTTCCTGAGCTACAGTTCTGGCGGCCAATCACCGGTGAGGAGGCGGAGCCGAGCAGCCGCACGAACATCCAGTGGCCGAACTGAAGGAGACGCCGCGCTTCCTGGACCGGATCGTCGTGGGACTGGATCCAGGTAAGAGATGTCAGCCCCTTGCAAACCCCTGTACTTAATGCCGCAGCCCCCCTAACATGTGTACCGGCGTATAAGACGACCCCCGACTTTTGAGAAGATTTTCAAGGGTCAAAAAGTCGTCTTATACGCCGGCAAATACGGTATGTATATCACACACAGGTTTTGCCTTTCATTTCTATTTTACAAGTAATTATATAATATATAAAAATAAAAAGTGTATATATACACACACACACACACAAATGTCTTAGATATATGTACATTTTTCTATTTTACAAGTAATATTGTATATATATAATTACTTGTAAAATAGAAAAAATGTACAAATATCTAAGACGTGTGTGTGTGTGTATATATATATATATATATATATATATTTTTTTTTTTTTTTTTTTTTTTACACACATATACATACATACAGTGGGGATCGAAAGTTTGGGCACCCCAGCTAAAAATTTGTATTAATGTGCATAAAAAAGCCAAGGAAAGATGGAAAAATCTCCAAAAGGCATCAAATTACAGATTAGACATTCTTATAATATGTCAACAAAAGTTAGATTTTATTTCCATCATTTACACTTTCAAAATAACAGAAAACGAAAAAAATGGCGTCTGCAAAAGTTTGGGCACCCTGCAGAGTTAATATCTTGTACTGCCCCCTTTGCCAAGCTGAGACCTGCCAGTGTCATGGATTGTTCTCAATCATCGTCTGGGAAGACCAGGTTATGTCAATCTCAAAGGTTTTAAATGCCCAGACTCATCTGACCTTGTCCCAACAATCAGCACCATGGGTTCTTCTAAGCAGTTGTCTAGAAAACTGAAACTGAAAATAGTTGACGCTCACAAAGCTGGAGAAGGCTATAAGAAGATAGCAAAACGTTTTCAGATGTCAATATCCTCTGTTCGGAATGTAATTAAGAAATGTCAGTCATCAGGAAGAGTGGAAGTTAAAGCAAGATCTGGAAGACCAAGAAAAATATCAGACAGAACAGTTTGCAGGATTGTGAGAAAAACAATTCAAAACCCACGTTTGACTGCACGATCCCTCCAGAAAGATCTGGCAGACACTGGAGTTGTGGTACACTATTCCACTATAAAGAGATACTTGTACAAATATGGTCTTCATGGAAGAGTCATCAGAAGAAAATCTCTTCTACGCCCTCACCACAAAAATCATCGTTTGAACTTTGCAAATGAACATATAGACAAGCCAGATGCATTTTGGAAACAAGTTCTGTGGACCAATGAGGTTAAAATTGAACTTTTTGGCCGGAATGAGCAAAGGTACGTTTGGAGAAGAAGGGGCACAGAATTGAATGAAAAGAACCTCTGTCCAACTGTTAAGCATGGGGTTGGATCAATCATGCTTTGGGGTTGTGTTGCAGCCGGTGGCACAGGGAACATCTCACGAGTAGAAGGAAAAATGGATTCAATAAAATTTCAGCAAATTTTGGATGGTTACTTGATGCCATCTGTGAAAAAGTTAAAGAGAGGATGGCTTCTACAAATGGATAATGATCCTAAACACACCTCGAAATCCACGGGGGATTACATCAAGAGGTGTAAACTGAAGGTTTTGCCATGGCCTTCACAATCTCCTGTCCTCAACATAATTGAAAATCTATGGATAGACCTTAAAAGAGCAGTGCGTGACAGACAGCCCAGAAATCTCAAAGAATTGGAAGACTTTTGTAAGGAAGAATGGGCAAAGATACCTCAAACAAGAATTGAAAGACTCTTGGCTGGCTACAAAAAGTGTTTACAAGCTGTGATACTTGCCAAAGGGGGCAGTACAAGATATTAACTCTGCAAGGTGCCCAAACTTTTGCAGATGCCATTTTTTTGTTTTCTGTTATTTTGAAAGTGTAAATGAAGGAAATAAAATCTAACTTTTGTTGCAATATTATAAGAATGTCTAATCTGTAATTTGATGCCTTTTGGAGATTTTTCCATCTTTCCTTGGCTTCTTTATGCACATTAATACAAATTTTTAGCTAGGGTGCCCAAACTTTCGATCCCCACTGTACATACACACACACTTTTTTTTATGATTTACATTTTTATTTCAGACACTTTTAGGGCTTGTTCACACACACATTTGCAGGCAGAAATCTCTGGTGTACAAATCCCAGCATTTACCTGCGCCTGGCAATCCAATGGTGGTATGTACAGCCAGACACAGAAATGAATGGCTGTACATACTTCTAGTTAGGTAAACTTGCACTGGAGATCACCCACATATTACATGTAAAACGTCTTCTCCACATGAGTAACTCATTTCCGCCTGCAAAACACCCATGTCTATAAGCCCTTATAGATGGGGCCACGCCTGTCTTCACACTTACATAAGCAGGTCCACTTCCACTCAATCCGGTCACAGCATCAATGAGATCCTCCTCCACCTCTGTGCAAAACCCCACACTCTGCATCAGCTGCTCCAGAAGCTTCCCATCTTCCAGTTCCGCGTGGGTCCCTGCGGCATATACTGTGGCCCCTTCACGTACGATTACAGGGGTATTGGTCATGCAGCGGATAACTCTGGGAGCTGGGTGAAAGGCGCTCAGTTTCTGGAAGGTAAAAGATGTAGAGTTAAACAGCTAAAAGGTTAGGACCAGGGGCGGACTGACAACTCATGGGGCCCCCGGGCAATAGGGAATCATGGGGCCCCTGTGTCCTTGCCCAAACTCAAAAAAGCCTATGAAAAAGGTACCGGGGCATCTCATGGGGCCCCCTACTGACCCCGGGCCCTTGGGCGGTGCCCAAGTTTCCAAATGGTCAGTTGCCCCTGGTTAGGACTTTGTCCTTGAAGTTAAAAGAATACAGCTAAGTGTTTACATGGGAGTACAAGTCTCAACAATTGGTTTATACATTTCATTTCCTACTGTGATTCTCTGGCAAATGAACCCTTTCTAGAACTGTAACAGCAGTACTAATCATTTTGTTTAGACTACGATCCTTTCTGGTCCATTGCCATTGTAAGTAGTCCATGTTTTTGTGACAATTAGCCTTGGGTCTTTAACGTCTGCTGATTACGCAGCACTGCAGCTCAGGCCTCTTCACTGCACACCTGCCTCAATAAGAAGGATCTAAATAGACTGCTGGACATTCATCAAGTGCCTTATAAAAAAAGGTACATCTATCTACTCATACTTTGGTTTCAGGTGTCAGGAATTAGCAGCAGGGATGGCCAAATCTCAAGGAACTGGGACCAGTTGCTTTAAGTGAGATTTATTTACAGAGGGACCAGATCTATCCAAACCACATGCAAACAGCATACATAAAAATATAATGAATCAAAAACCCAGTGGCAGAATACCTAACTAATGACAAACATAAAGCCAACTAAATATATAAAAAATGGTAAACACAGAAAATCAGAGTAAAACTGGAGTTGCAAGGAACAGATGGAAAGGGGGGGGGGGGGGGACCAAAACTGGGATGAGGAACAATGGAAAACAGGTACAAGGCAGAAAGATACAGGGTACAGTGTACTTGGCAGGAGCAGGAACAGGATAACAGCTAGCAGTATCTGGCAGCAAGTAAAACATGGGTGAGAGGCACTAGTAGGGAAGGACCCAAATACCTTTCCAGCAGCCAGCATCAGGTATAAATGGATTACTGGGAGACACCCACTGGTGAATACTGGAATTACAACCCTCCACCCACAGAACCTCAGTGCCACCATCCAGATCCTAACACAAGATCTGTATGCCTTCTGTCTGATTGTTCATGCTCTGGATTACCCGTGTGCTGTTTGGGTTGCATATGTAGTTAGCTCGTCTGTACTTATCCTGATCAGCAGTCCATTTTTCTGCTATTGTCAGTCATTGCTTGGTCTACTGCTCTGGAACATGGACTCCCTCTAGGATGGGTTGTTCGCACCTGATCATCAGCCTGTTGACTCTGCTACTGTCTGCTCCAAGCACCCATATGAAGATCTGGACCCCTCTAGTATCTATCCTGTCAGTTAGTCTGCTGTCAGCCCTGATGACATGGAGGGTCCTCCCAATTCCAATACGTTTTCCTACCTTCAATAGTCTGAGCTTTAGAGGGCAAAGCAAAACACTGAATTTGATTCCATTTTTAAAACTTAATTCAGACAAATAATAAGGATTCATAAGCTGCTATAAGAAACACAAGAGGCCCAAAATGATTCTATCTTTACAAAATATCAAAGCTGCTTTACCTTCTCTATAGAGCCGATAGTGACACCGGCAGCACAGGACACCACCATGTGACGGTCCTCAATGTCAGTGCCAATCTCATCCAGCACAAAGGGAATGATGGGAGGTTTTACAGCCAAAAAAAGGACATCACTGTTCTTCACCGTCTCTTTGTTACTGGTGGTGAAATTTATACCCAGTTTCTGGAAGAAAAAAAAAAAAAAGCAAAGAAATATTATGAGCATCAATGGCTTATCTCGGTATAGTCCAGGACAACAGTAGAATTAATCAGTCCTGTGACGACTGAGATTGAGCTCTGCAGTCACTTTTGCAGCAGTTTTTTTCTTATTCCAGGTCACAATCCTGTGCAATGTTCTTTTGTCTCTTTCGGTCAGTTGACCATGTCAACTGCGCTATTGCTTATTATTATACAGGATTTATATAGTGCCAACAGTTTGCTCAGCGCTTTACAATATAACGGGAGACAATACAATATGGGGCAGTACAGTGGCTAAATGGTTAGCACTTCCGCCTGGCAGTACTAGGGTCTTTAGTTCGAATCCCAGTCACGGCACCTCCTGCCTGGAGTTTGCATGTTCTCCCTGTGCCTGCGTCGGTTTCCGGTTACTCCGGTTTCCTCCCACACTCCAAAGACATGCTGGTAGGTTAATTGGCTCCTGTCTAAATTGTCCCTAGTATGTGTACATATGAATGTGAGTTAGGGACCTTAGATTGTACGCCCCTTGAGGGTTAGGGACTGATGTGAATGTACAATATGTATGTAAAGCGCTGCGTAAATTGACTGCGCTATATAAGTACCTGAAATAAACAAATATCTCACTGCTGGACAGCCAATAGGAAGTAGGCGGCTCATTCACATTAGCCACATGCTACAACTATGTGTGTCCATTGTGGTAGTGCTTTGCAAGGCACTGTTTTTACTTTTTTTTTTTTTTTTTTTACAGTTTTTAAAACAATACAGTTCAATACAAGAGGGTTAGGAGGGCCTGATCCTGGGAGCTTACAATCTAGGTAGGAGATTATCAGATACTTTCCCAGAAACTGCATATGCCGTCATAACCTGCAGTGCGTAGGAATGAATAAAATGTCACTGCCATTTTAATTAAGAAAAAAAAAAAAAGAAAAAAAAAGGAAAAAACAGTGCCTTGCAAACAATGGAAAGCACTACCACAATGGACACATTTTTTTCCTTTTTTATTTTTTTCTTAATTAAAATGGCAGTGACATTTTATTCATTCCTACGCACTGCAGCAGAGCTGCGGTGTGAAAATGACCAGTGGACACAATGTGGAGAATGCCTTTGCTGACCTCTGCTTCTGAAAGTACTGGTTCCTTGGCTGTTAATTTTTTTCATTGCCTTTACATTTTTGACTTTAGATATACAAGGGTTAGACAAAAAAAAAATGTAAATGCTACATGATTTGCATATGTGAAAGAGACAACAAGTTTCGTGTTGAAAGTGGAAGTGATGTAACATTCTTTTCCTTCCGCTGTGTGATGAGACACCTAGGTAACAGGTGGGAGGCCTCACTTTTGTCATTCGCTGCAAGTAATACGGTGTCATGTCGGAGCTTACTGAGCTTCAAAGAGAGACAATTGTTGGTGTCGCTTAGCTGGTGCCTCTGAGACTGAAGTTGCCAATTTATTTGTTATGTTGGGAGGTACAGTATCAAAGGTTATGACAACGCATGCAGTTTCCGGGAAAGTGTTGTCTGATAATCTCCTACCTAGAGTGTAAGCTCCCAGGATCAGGCCATCCTAACCCTCTGGTATTGAACTGTATTGTTTTAAAAACTGTAAAAAAAAAAAAAAAAAGTAAAAACAGTACCTTGCAAATAACAATGCAAAGCACTACCACAATGGACACATATAGTTGTAGCACGTGGCTAATGTGAATGAGCCTCCCACTTCCTATTGGCTGTCCAGCAGCGGGATATTCTATATAAAAAAAAAGTAGCGGTGAATAACTGGTGTTTTGTACTTTGCGCAGACACTATTACGCGTTACCTCTTGTCCTTTGTATATTGCTCTGATATCTATTCTGTTTACTGCACCAATAAAAATGGATTAATCTGGAAATAACTGTCTGGAGCTTAATGGGTTTATCATCAGTGATTAGAGATATACAAGTTTGGGTATATATGAAGCAAAAAGGATAACAAAACCACAAAAGGCTGCATACCCAATCTCCACTGATATGTGCCGTGCCTCACAGTAACCTCACTGCATCATGGAGGTTTAATTCTGCAGACCATTGCTTATGGAGGTCAAAGCCAGAGCAGGAGAACGTTGCATAGAGGAACTCCACAATCATTTTGATCTTAATCCCCCTTACACTGTCGGAGTAGAGCTATAATCGCATACTCAACCACCCAGTGAATCCAGCGTTGTCCTGCTGTGATCCGCAAAGACCGCCACACAGTTGGTACTGCGCCTCCATCTTCTTTACTGATGTTATCAGGAGGCAAGCGATCTGTTCTGAATCCAAGAAGTCGACCCACTGATGACGCAACATTGCGCATTCACAGCGTATTCAAAATAGCCCTGAAGCCTTCTAGTGTGTGAGTATTCCAGTAGGTTTTGGGCGGGGGTAGAGGGTGGGTGCAGTAATTCTCGCCTAGGTGAGAAAGGTGTAAAACTAGTGGTGCACTGAAATGAAAATTCTGGTAACGAAAATGCAAAATGCACTTGGCCGAAAACCGAAACTGAAATGCGCAGTTTTTAAAAATGAATATATATTTTTTGGAAAAAAAAAAAAAGCAATATATACCCCAATATTTTTGTCAAATATGAAAGGATGTTACGGTGAGTAAATAGATACCAAACATGTCATGGAATGACGTGAAACTGCAGTACTTAAAAATCTCCATGGGTGATGCTTTCAAAATGTCTACAGGTTAGCAGTGTAAAGTTACAGAGGAGGTCTAGTGCGAGAATTATTGCTTTTGCTCCGATGTTCATTGCAATATCTCATGTGTGTGGTTTGAACACGATTTACATATGTGGGCATAGCCTATGTATGCATTCACCACTACATGCGAGCACGGGGGGACGGGGGCACTTTAAACTTTTTTTTAATTTATTTAATTTTTTTTTTGCACTGTCCCTTTAAAAAAAATTTTTTAATCACTTCTATTCTTATCACAAGAAATGCATGCATCGCTTGTGATAGAAATAATTAGTGACAGGTCCTCTTTATGGAGAGATATGAGGTCAATAAGACCCCACATCTCTCCTCTACAATGATGATGGCGACCCTTTCTGAGGACGTGCTTTAGAATGAAACGCGTCAAAGGAGCCATCACGCTCAGTGTTTTAATACTTTGTCCATTTGTAGTTTTTTAACCACTTGGAATATTTAATAAATTACACTTTTACAATATTACTACACTATGGGCTACTTCTTGTCTGGCTCCGTGGCGAGCTGAAGTTCATTTGTAGAGCCCACCTGGATGACACGTTAGCAGTGGTTCAAGTGATATTACCCCAGAGGAGTGAACCGTTTTGTTACTGGCAGGCAAGCGTCCATCCATCCATTAAGGAGGCCTCTGGTTGGATCCTGTCCATACACCAAGGGAGACATCAGTATAGCTGTGTACCGCCCAGAGGGAGGATAACCCGTTAATACGGCGCAACACATCCATTCCATCCTGAGAGGGGGACCTCTGGTTACATTATTTTGCGTATATAAAAATACACATCTGGTGAGTGCGTATTTTTACTATATTTTCTTGGCACGCCACTGAAGTCACTATCAATTGATTCCTGTATGAAAACACTCTATCACGGACTGACATTTATTAACAGATTTTTTTATTTCTTAGGCTGCATTTTTATGACACATTAGCGTTTAAGGTTTTATTTGGTTACCTTTATGTGCTTTAGCGGCTAGACTATTATAGCGCTCACTGATCCTATTTTATTGCTAGAAGAAACATTGGGCCGACTCTTCCAGAGAGACCATTTGCATAGAGCCTGCCAATAATACAATAACTTCAAGCAGACAGATACTAAGAGCTGTGCAGCCCAAAGGTTAGCTTGCTAGTGACAGGTTCTCTTTAAAAAAAAAAGAAGCAATTCATATTCACTATGAAAAAAATATCTTTTTTCTTTTTAAATCTCACCCTTAGTCTAGATACAGTAGGCAGATCAGTGTCAGGGGAGCTTGCCGTGATTTTGTGTGATGCCAACACCCCTAAAAAAAGAAGGTGAGAGATTAGTATCAGAACCCTGCAGACACATGCTAGAGCCAAATAGTAGGCATGTGTAGGCAATCACCATTCAACTTTCAGCTGACATCTAGGTGTAGGTAAAACGTCTCAACCCTTTATTACAGCTCTACAGATCCACTGAGAAACATTCCCTAGTGAAATACACAAATCATATCTCTCAATAATACAAATAATAAATATTATATAAAACTAGTGCAATATCTTCATACACATAACGAATATATATCCCTGGTGATATAGTGAAAACTTATATCTCTTAAACTGTGCAGAAAGTGAAATACAATGATTAAAATAAATAGTGATGCCACACTGTGAAAATTAATGGCAAAGTGTTCAAAATAATGTCACTCCATGCTGCAAATAGTGCTCTTCGTGTAAATCTTGACGTGACTCCCCTCAATAGCAGAAATGCCCCCTCACCTTCCACATTCGACCCTTGCGGGTCACAGAGCTTTTATATATATCTCTCTCTGTTAGATGTCCTCCACTGCCTCCACCGACCATAATCCACCTCCAGGCAGTAAGTACCTCTCCAATTACTCCACTTTGCCAGGTAAACCTCTCCTCCACTGCCACCTCCGACCAAGATCCTCCTCCAGGCAGTAAATAATATCCAATACCCCTCACACAATGGACTCAGGCTCAGAGCGATTCATATAAAACGATAAAACAGACCTCCATAGTGCAACAACGTTTTATTAAGCTAATCCAATGCAGTGGAACATTAAACTCACATGTCCTCACGTTTTGACAAGCAGTTTCCCATATACTATGGGTATATACAGGAGTCCCAAGATGGCGTCCGAACCCGGAACCGGAAGTACGTCACCCCTACGTCGACGCGTAGATTAAGTAAAGACCTGAGCCCGAAATTAAAGCCCCATGAAGAAAATTATGCCACCATTGAGAAAGGAATGCTTAGCAATAAAGTGGACTTTAGATTCTCTCCGGTACTATGTGTTGGGTAGACCCAACACATAGTACCGGAGAGAATCTAAAGTCCACTTTATTGCTAAGCATTCCTTTCTCAATGGTGGCATAATTTTCTTCATGGGGCTTTAATTTCGGGCTCAGGTCTTTACTTAATCTACGCGTCGACGTAAGGGTGACGTACTTCCGGTTCCGGGTTCGGACGCCATCTTGGGACTCCTGTATATACCCATAGTATATGGGAAACTGCTTGTCAAAACGTGAGGACATGTGAGTTTAATGTTCCACTGCATTGGATTAGCTTAATAAAACGTTGTTGCACTATGGAGGTCTGTTTTATCGTTTTATATGAATCGCTCTGAGCCTGAGTCCATTGTGTGAGGGGTATTGGATATTATTTACTGCCTGGAGGAGGATCTTGGTCGGAGGTGGCAGTGGAGGAGAGGTTTACCTGGCAAAGTGGAGTAATTGGAGAGGTACTTACTGCCTGGAGGTGGATTATGGTCGGTGGAGGCAGTGGAGGACATCTAACAGAGAGAGATATATATAAAAGCTCTGTGACCCGCAAGGGTCGAATGTGGAAGGTGAGGGGGCATTTCTGCTATTGAGGGGAGTCACGTCAAGATTTACACGAAGAGCACTATTTGCAGCATGGAGTGACATTATTTTGAACACTTTGCCATTAATTTTCACAGTGTGGCATCACTATTTATTTTAATCATTGTATTTCACTTTCTGCACAGTTTAAGAGATATAAGTTTTCACTATATCACCAGGGATATATATTCGTTATGTGTATGAAGATATTGCACTAGTTTTATATAATATTTATTATTTGTATTATTGAGAGATATGATTTGTGTATTTCACTAGGGAATTATAAGTTGAGCGCTTCACCACTTATATGATTTGATTTCACACATCTTGCGGTATAAAGAACAGGTGATAGCAGCTTACTCACTAGGTTCTGTGGAGCGCAGGGGGATTTTTGTATTTTATTTCCACTGAGAAACATTACCTGCAGCAGTAAAGCCCCTCACAAGGGCGTAAGTGAGCTGGCCCGCTCCGATAAATCCAACACTCATGATGCCTCTTGGTCAGGGCAAAAGCCGCAACGTTAGAATGGAGACTCAGAATACGGTAATACAAGTCCCTGAAAAAAAAAAGAAACAGTAAAGAGGACCTGTCAGAAGGGGTGATGTCAAAGATGGGGCCCCATCAAGCACTGGAGGCTAATATACACTCTTACATTTAATTGCTGAACTTTTAGGTAAACTACATGGGCAAAAGGATACGGAGTATCAAATCTATAGGAGCTTGTTGGACATGCCATTCGAAAAACCATGGGTATCAGTATGGGAGTTGCCCTCAACCCCTTTGTGGCTTTAACAACCTCCACCCTCCCGGAGGACTTGAGACGAGATTTTGGAGTTGGTCTCTGGGAGTTTGTGCCCATTCTGCCAAAAGAACATTTGTGAGGTCAGGTACTGATCTAGCTCATAAATTACATTCCAATTCATCCCAAAGGCATTCAGTTGGGTTGAGGTCATGGCTGTGTAGGCTAGTTGGGTTCCTCAGCACCAAACTCATCAAACCATGTTTTTATGGAGCTGGTTTTGTACACAGGGGCACAGTCATGGTGGAACAGTAAAGGACCTACCTCAAACTGTTACCACAAGATTAGAAGAGCACAATGATCTAAAATGGTAGTCACCACACTGCGGCCCTTTACTAGCCTCTATCTGGCTCTTGGGCACTATTCTTCCAACTGATATGAGGCACTATTCCTCTCAAGATCATCAACAGTGGGACATACTTCCTCCCACCGACACCAACAATGGGGGACCATTGCTCTCACCGACACCAACGATGGGGGACCATTGCTCTCACCGACACCAACGATGGGGGACCATTGCTCTCACCGACACCAACGATGGGGGACCATTGCTCTCACCGACACCAACGATGGGGGACCATTGCTCTCACAGACACCAACGATGGGGGACCATTGCTCTCACAGACACCAACGATGGGGGACCATTGCTCTCACCGACACCAACGATGGGGGACCATTGCTCTCACCGACACCAACGATGGGGGACCATTGCTCTCACAGACAACAACGATGGGGGACCATTGCTCTCACAGACACCAACGATGGGGGACCATTGCTCTCACAGACACCAACGATGGGGGACCATTGCTCTCACAGACACCAATGATGGGGGACCATTGCTCTCACAGACACCAATGATGTGGGACCATTGCTCTCACAGACACCAACGATGGGGGACCATTGCTCTCACAGACACCAACGATGGGGGACCATTGCTCTCACAGACACCAACGATGGGGGACCATTGCTCTCACCGACACCAACGATGGGGTACTATTCCTCTCACTGACACCAACAGTAGGGCACAATTTCTCCCACGAACACCAATGACAGGGCTCTTTTCCTCCCAACACCAATGATGAGTCACTATTCCTCCCTATGACATTAATGACAGGGATCTATTCCTCACAATGACACCAACGACGGAGCACGATTCCTCTTACTAGCACTATTTCTCCCACTGATACCAATGATGGGGCGCTATTCCTCTCACTGATACCAATGATGGGGCGCTATTCCTCCCACTGATACCAATGATGGGGCACGATTCCACCCACCGATACCAATGATGGGACACTATTCCACCCACCGATACCAATGATGGGGCACTATTCCTCCCACCGATACCAATGATGGGGCACTATTCCTCCCACCGATACCAATGATGGGGCACTATTCCTCCCACCGATACCAATGATGGGGCACTATTCCTCCCACCGATACCAATGATGGGGCACTATTCCTCCCACCGATACCAATGATGGAGCACTATTCCTCCCACTGACACCAATGATGGGGCACTATTCCTCCCACTGACACCAATGATGGGGCACTATTCCTCCCACTGACACCAATGATGGGGCACTATTCCTCCCACTGATACCAATGATGGGGCACTATTCCTCCCAGTGATACCAATGATGGGATATTATTCCTCCCACTGATACCAATGATGGGATATTATTCCTCCCACTGATACCAATGATGGGACACTATTCCTCCCACTGATACCAATGATGGGACACTATTCCTCCCACTGATACCAATGATGGGACACTATTCCTCCCACTGACACCAATGATGGGACACTAATCCTCCCACTGATACCAATGATGGGGCACTATTCCTCCCACTGACACCAATGATGGGGCACTATTCCTCCCACTGATACCAATGATGGGACACTATTCCTCCCACTGATACCAATGATGGGGCACTATTCCTCCCACTGATACCAATGATGGGGCACTGTTCTCCTTCAAATAACCATAGGTGCCATATAATTATTTTACTACCACTCACCATCAAACCTGAAGGATTGTTTTCTCCTACTGATGCTGGGGCATTTTCTACCCCCACTGGTCACAAACCACCACCCCAAAGTCTGAAGGTCCCCCATAAAGTCTGGTCTAAAACAGCTTTGTATGTTGTAGCATTACCAGTACCCTTCTTTCACTGGAACATCTGAACTCAGTTATTTGGAAGGGATTCCATAGAATTTTGGCCATATAGGTGTGATAGTCAGGTATGCACAAACTTTGGCCACATTTACCATGGCGGTAAGCTATGCTACCATCAGACGTCCATCATCAAACCACACACAGTTTCAACAGCTGTTTATACATGGAGATCCTGAACAAACGTAACCTGATTGTACAGAGCAAATAGTCTCGTGTGTCCTTATGGACAGAAACAGGACTATCTTATGTAAGAAACCACAAAAGGCAAATAAAACACGATTAACCAATTAAAGCTGAACTCCAGGTATGCTCTGTATTGTATACATATTGTGCCAAGCTGGACCATAGTAAGTGTGTATACCTCATACCTGAGGGTCTGATGGGGAAGCAGACAATCCACGTAGTAGTTGGTGCTACTACAGGGATAGGTCTGATCTTCTCAGTGCTGTGCCAGGCAGCTTTCCCTTTGCACACGGACCATGGGGGGGGGGGGATGGGGGCTGCTCGCTTGGCACCATGCCAACTCACAGAAAACCTTGAATTTCTTAAATGAATACAAGGCATTTTCTGACTGGACGTAAGTGGAGAGTATGAGGTCAATCACTGCCCCTCTTCTCCACCATGTCTAATCAGAGAATGCCTTGTATTCCATAAAATAAATGAAGTACCTTCTTATATACAGAATTATGGGATTGAAGCACAAAACCTCAATGTTCAAGTCCAAAATTGAAGATGTCTCAAATATAAATTGTACATGAAAGCCTACACATTTCAGGGGCCACAAACCATCCTCTTTATCAAGACTTGCAAAAACTAAGATACCAAGTACACAGAATCAAGTAATCAAAGCGGCTTTGGAACAGTGCATTGGCATAGTGGCCTTCAGTAGCTGGTAGCCAGCAATGATGTCATCACTGGGTCTATGTGCTTCTCTATGCAATGCAAGCAGATTTGGACTGAGAAGCTAGCAGGGTGCTGTACATAGCTTCCCGAACTAAAAAAAAAAATAAAAAATTGCAGTACCCTGACTCAGTATGTACTACTTTCAAGAGTTCTCATGACAGCAGTTGAGAGTAGTAAGACTCATGACAGCAGAATATTGGAACACTGTATCAAATACATACCATAATTTTCTTTTGCTGGTGCCAATCCACAGCAGCATACTACCATATGTATGCTGGCATGTTGGCACCAGAATATAGATTTTTCTGGCTCATTCTTTTGGACACAATATGGAATTTCTGCTGTCTCTGTACCAAAAAAAAAAGGACTTCCAAACCTTCCCCACTTCACCCAAACCCCAAAAGCTGAGCTGTAAACAATAATTTTTGCAAAGTTTAAAACAGAGGTGCAACTTTACTTTTATGTCATATCCATGTTTAGAGGACAGCCTGCAACCCCCCCCCCCCCCCTTCCAAAATTCAGGGGATTCTTGTTCCTGCCAATTACTGTTAATGTTTTTTTAAATTACGTGGCTCCGCCCAAACAGCTGCGTCATTCATCCACAGGAATCTGTGAACGGAAAAACCGCCATGCAAAGGGACTTACAGATCTCAATGGAGCCTAAATTAGTGATGTTACCACAACTGTAGTCCATTTATACTTCCTCTAGCGCCAGTCAGTGAAGAACATGTAGATGGAGGAATAGTCTGCAGGAGCCACTCGCGGTTGCAATGGTCTACAGGCTCCAATGCAAAACAAACTCCTCCCCCCCCCAAAAAAAATAAGTGCACCCATACTAAATAAGTGAAATGTGCATTTGTTTTTTTGGGAGCGTTTTTGTTTTGCATTGGAGCCTGCAGACTACTCCTCCATCCCCATGACCTTCACTGATTTGGGGCTGGAGGAAGTATAAATGGACTACAGATGTGGTGACATGACTGATTTAGGCTCCACTGAGATCTCTAAGTCCCTTTGCCATGGCGGTATTTCCGTTCACAGGTTCATGTGGATGAATGACGCAGCTATTTAGGCGGAGACACGTAATTGAAAAAAAAATATTAACAGGAACCGGCAGGGACAAGAATCCCCTGAATTCTGGAGGGAGGGGGTGCAGACTGTCCCCTAAATATTGGTATGACATAAGATAAACATCTGTTTTAAACTCTGCAAAAATAATTCTTTACAGCTCAGCTTTTGGGGTTTGGGGGAAGTGGGAAAGATTTAGAACTTTTTTTTAAGAGGTGGACTATTCTTTTAATTTCTGCATACAACTTTACTAGATTGAAGCCCCAGTGGTATCAAATGAGGGGTAAATCCCAATCGCAGGTGACAGGTATAGATCTCCCTGGCATAAAATCCCTTTAATTTGGTCACCTGAATTACAGAGGTTAGGAGTGCACAAGTGACCCCCTCCCTCTGCTCACTGAATACACACAGACCGCGCATGCATGCCGCATGCAAGCCTACTGGAAATGCACACACAGCACTTTCCAAGTGCAGCTGAGGTCAGATCTAAATGAGGGTTATATACACCATCTGCCAGCAGGGAAGAACGTTTGGTCTGGGACTGCCACAGGGGATAGGCTCAGCTCAAAGAGAACCTGCCTAAACAGAAATATGGGATCTGCCATTAATAGGGTTTCTGGAGCTACAGAGCTGGAATGCGTATCCTTCCAGTTTAGTGAGTTACTGGAACAAATTCATTAGGAGTCCTGGGTTTCACTGTCTGCAGACTTGTTAGAGGTCAGAGACCTGCAAAGTGATAAAGTCAGGATGGAGCATGTGCCTATAAAAATGAGTCAGCAATAGTAGCCGGCATGACATATAGCTGGATTGACAGTTGAAATAGAAATTCATGAGATGTTATGCCTGTCAAAAGGTTTGTCAGCTCTGCCTGGTCAGTCTGGTGATTTAGGTAACCCTGCCAGACTACACATCACGAGCCTCGAACTTTAGATCTACAACTTGGCCAAGGATCTGCTATCAGCCTAATTGGACGGTGAAGGAACAGCAGGATATTTAGAGCACATGTGCAATATTGTGTTGTGTTAGCGCAATTTACATACGCGGGGCTTTTTTTCAGCGGGAACACAATTCCGGCACCTCCAGCACTGAATGTATGTAATGGCAAGATGTGCTGGAGGGTCTATTGATGCTGGCTCCTGGGGAACCTTTTATAGAGTGGGGTCTACTGTTGCTGGGGGTCAGTTTTTGCTGGTGGGAAATCTATTATTGCTGGGGGGGTCTTATGTTGCTGGGGTTCAATTGTTTCTGGGAGAAATCTACTGTTGAGGGAGAGGACTACTGATGTTGGTTGCTGGGAGATCTGTTGTTGCTGCTGGGGGGATTACTGTTGCTGGGGTGGATCTATTGTTTCTGAGGTGGTATCTTGTTGTGGGGGGTTCCATTGTTGCTGGGGGGTCTATTGTTGTAGTGGAGACATATTGTTATAATAATAGCCTTTTGTTCTTCCTGGGCCACATTAGAAGGGGAATGGTCTTGGGCCGCACACAAAATATACTGACAATAAGGATAGCTGATAGGCAGTGCCTCCTGCGGGTAGGTGCGGCTGGTGGCCCCGTTCACTGAAATGGCAGGTCATTGGCAGCTGCACCTATTCCTGGCTCTTTACACTCCCCCCTCACTGGCCTACCGTTACACAGGCGATCCCCCCTTCAGTCTATAATGAAGCAACTGCTGCCCCTCTCTGCCAATCCCTTCATGGGCATCCACTAAGCCAACGTATCAAATTCAAAATACTAACCACAGCTTACAAAGCCATCCACAACATCACCCTCAGCTACATCACCAACCTCATCCGCAGATGTCGTCCAAATCGCTCGCTCCTCCCAAGACATCTTGCGCTCTATCTCCCTCGTCACCTCCTGCCACGCTCGCCTCCAGGACTTCTCCAGAGCCCCTCCCATCCTCTGGAACTCCCTACCCCAGTATGTCCAGTCAGCCCCCACCCTGTCTGCCTTTAGGTGATCTTTGAAAATTCACTTATTCAGGGAAGCCTACCTCACCTCCACCTAAGAACTGTACTTGAGCCACCTCCATCAGTTCATCCCCTGCAGCTATCACTTTTTGTACTACCTCCCCCTCCTTTTAGATTGTAAGCTCCATGAGCAAGGCCCTCCTATTCCTTCTGTACTGAAATGTATTGTAATTGTACGGTCTCCCCTATATGTTGTAAAGTGCTGTGCAAACTGTTGGCCCCAAGGGCGGACTGACAACCCATGGGCAATAGGGGATTATGGGGCCCCTGTATCCTTGCCCAAACTTAAAAAAGCCTATGAAAAAGGTACCAGGGGCATCTCATGGGGCCCCCTACTGACCCTGGGCCCTAGGGCAGTGCCCGAGTTCCCAAATGGTCAGTCCGCCCCTGGTTGGCCCTATATAAATCCTGTATAGTAATAATACACAGCCAGTGATTACCTGCGGTGAAAGTTGCTGGATGCAGCCTAGTGTGTCCAGCAGTGATCAGCACAGGTAATGGCTGGCTATGCAGAGAGCCACGAATAGGTGCGGCTGCTGGTGACCTATCATTGTGCTGCTTGTCACCAGCTGAGAGCCACAGAAGAAACTGGCGATTCAACTGGCATCTGCCATAATCGCCAACGTAGCCTATGTATGTGTTGTGTGGGGAGGGGGCTTGTAGTCGGAGTGCATTGAGGGGGGGCAGCCCACCCCAGCACTCCCCTAGATCTAGCCAAGCAGCATTTATTTACCTGGTGCCCCTGCGTTCCTGATGCTTTTGCAAACCTGGCAGCCCCGGCATCCCTCCAGATGCGTTTGTCCTCTATGTTTGCACGACATCCCCGGCGCCTCTCCAGACAGGACGCGGGCTGGACCCCCCCACCGCGATTTACAGCATTCACTTCCCTTTGTGAAAAAGCCTAACATCCGGAATCCGGGTGGTCTTTATTACCGCAAAATGTGTCTTAAACACGCGTTAACGCCATAGAGGAATTAAGCCCTGGTTTACACTGATGCAGTGCGGAATTCTCAGCGTTTTCAGTGCGAATTACGCACAGCATCAGAATCGCACCCCGTTCATGCGGGCGGACCACAGCGGATGTGTATGTTAAGTTAACAACACCCCGAAAGCAGTCTGCAAAATGCAGTGCGATGTGCAGAATCAGATTGCATAGGTGTGAATTCTCATACGATCCGATTCTAGTGCAAGCCCAAAAAAGAACCCTGCACGTTTTTAGTGCGGGTGCAGTGCGAATAGAACCATACAAATCGCACCGCACACAAATCACATGTGATCTGCACAGGAATGCGGTGCGGTTGATGTGTGAATCACGTGTGATATACCGCACCGCATGAATGTGAACCCGGGCTAAAATGCGGTTTTCATTTTGCTTTTGCCGCATCTCTAATTCCCCGTACATACGATAAGAATGTCGGACGAATGATCATACAAGTTTTATTTTTTTTTGGGGGGGGGGGTTGCATGCTAGTCTGCATATTGAAAATGCAAAGGGTACTAAACTTCTCATACGAAAGAAAAAAAAATTTAGAAAGTGAAGTAATGTATTTATTTGATGATTTATTTCAGGTACTTATATAGCGCCGTCAGTTTACGCAGCACTTTACATATATATTGTACATTCACATCAGTCCCTAACCCTCAACTCACATTCTACTAGGGCCAATTTAGACAGGATCCAATTAACCTACCAGCATGTCTTTGGAATGTGGAGGGAAGCTGGAGTACACGAAGGAAACCCACGCAGGCACAGAGAGAACATGCAAACTCCAGGCAGGTGGTGCTGTGGTTGGGATTTGAACCAACAACCCAAGTACTGCCAGGTAGAAGTGCTAACCATTAAGCCACTGTGCTGCCCAATTTAGACAGGATCCAATTAACCTACCAGCATGTCTTTGGAATGGGGGAAGGAAACCGAAGTCCCTGGAGGAAACCCACACAGGCACAGGGAGAACATGCAAACTCCAGGCAGGTGGTGCCGTGGCTGGGATTCGGACCAGTGACCCTAGTGCTGCCAGGTGGAAGTGCTAACCAGTAATGCTGGCCATAGACGGGTCAAAAATCAGCCGTTTTTTTGGCTGGAAAAAAAAAAAAAAAAAATCAGACGATTTTCGCACCGTTAATGGGTTAATTAGTCAGCCGTTTTTCGGGCTTTTTGCACATTTTTTTTTTATCAGGCATGTTGGCAAAGTTGCGGCCGACTTTCCCGGCAATGATGGGCATATCGGCCGATCGTTTTACCAATAAAAAAATCTGCGCATGTGCTGTGATCTGCAAGAAGAAGAAGAAAAATAAGAATTCCAGTCCGCTATTATATTTTATATGAAAAGTCTTGCGGTTGCAACAATGTATCCATTTGTATCCAAATAAAACCATCTGTATCTGAAATTGATACAAATGGATACATTGCTGCAACCGCAAGACTTTTCATATAAAATATAATAGCAGACTGGAATTCTTCTTCTTATGTATTGCTCCCCTGTGTCTGCAAGGGACAGAAGTAATTATGGGGTTAAATGCCAGCCATAGATGGGATGAAAATCGGCCGATTTTCTTTTACCATTGGTGGTAACGTCGGCCGATTGACCGACCGATTTCATTTTTTTTTTCTTTTTTTTTTAAAAAGGCCGATTTTCGACCAGTCTATGGCCTGCATAAGCCACTGTGCTGCCCAATTTAGAAAGGATCCAATTAACCTACCAGCATGTCTTTTGAGTGTTTAAGGAAACCAGAGTACCTGGAGAAAACCCACGCAGGCACAGGGTGAACATGCAAACTCTAGGCAGGCGGTGCCACGGTTGGGATTCAAACCAGTGACCCTAGTCCTGCCAGGCGGAAGTGCTAACCATTTATCCACAACTACGACTGAACTGATTAAATGAAAATCATACGATCTGATATTGTACGAGAAAGATTTTCAGATATTGCCGCATGAATTGTCATCATCGGCTCTCGAAGGCTGTGCACTAACGATCAGATTATCGGACAATTGGTCCAGGTACAAAAACTTTTGTACGATTTTCTTGTCGTGTGTGCGCGACATAGGAGGCCTAAAAGTCAACTCCACCCAAAAATAATGTAAAAGGGATTTCACCATTGGAGCCAGGACACCTTCCAACTTTTAGCGACTCCACCTGGGAGAGTTTTTGGTGGATATTATATATATATATATATATATATCTCAGGGGCGGACTGACCATTTGGAAACTCTGACACTGCCCAAGGGCCCGGGGTCAGTAGGGGGCCCCATGAGATGCCCCTAGTACCTTTTTCATAGGCTTTTTTGAGTTTGGGCAAGGACACAGGGGCCCCATGATCCCCTATTGCCCGGGGGCCCCATGAGTTGTCAGTCCACCCCTGATAGATATATATATAGTTTTTATGTTTTGATTTTTTTTAGTAAAAAAAAAAAAAAAAGTCCTGCCCAATGGGTGATCTGTATGATGAAGGTAGCGATCGATCCCCTGTGATTCTCATATCTACATTATTGAATGATTTATAATCTGTATTCCTCTACAATTGATACAATGTATTCATTGTAGAATAAAATGGTAATAAAGTATCCTCTCATCCCTGTGACGTCATCCTCCAGGGTGCCCCGGTGAAATGTCAGCCCTGCCAGCGCTGCGGCTGATGTAACACATGTGACACGTGTCGTCTGCTCACCCCCCCCGGCCACCTCCTCACCGATCCCCGAGCTCTTCTCCTTCCCCCGGGCCGGCCTCTCTCCGCTCCTCGCTGATTCTCCTCTCGCCCAGCAAAACACGATGCCGGTACGGGATTACCGGGTACACAGAGGAAACCACGCCCCTCCACCGATACAGGAAAGCGACTTGCTACAATAATCCCCCAAACCCCGCCCCCTTAGCTTTTCTACGGACAGGTGTCCCCGCCCTTCGGCCCACAATGAGTCTCCGCCCTTTGCAATGCTATAGGAAGGCTGCTGGATAGATTAGTCTCAAGCCACGCCTATTCTATTTCATCTTGCCTTTTGGCACGCCCACCTTCGTGGTCGCCGCCTGGATTGCCTTCACGATTGTCCGCGTGGCTAGCTAGTGGAAACCACGCCCTTCGTCAAGCGTAGACCGGTGACCCCGCCCATTTGTCTTTATTTGGCTGACGAACCCGCCTCTTTCGCCTTGTGCCTGCTCGGTGTAGTGAGTTGAAGGGGGGCGGAGTCTGTCCGGTTACTTTGTAGACATGTGCAGCGTTTCACCCACTTATGTCCTCAGCATTATGGAAAATTAACACTTTATGTACTGGAGGTAACTGGTTACTAAACCCACAACAGTACAATCACTCTGTAGATGCAGTAAAGCATGCTTGTTATACTCACTGTGGAACCTAAGGGGTTAATCCTCTGCATTGTGAAAAAGGCTGTTTGATCCTGACTTCTCTGATCCTCCCCTTCTTCCAGTGTCCTCCTCTTATCTCCTGATAAGACGTATGGTGTGGAGTCACTCTGCACATGCTCAGTTTGGTGCGTATTGCTAGAGAGGGTTTTTTTTCTTGGAAGAGTGCATGTGATTAGCACAGGGCCAATCAGCACTGACCAGACAGAGGCTGGGGGTCCTGCATATTCCTAGAGCAGAAAGAAAACTCATCCTACAAGCTGTAACCATTGCTCTGCTGGACACTGATAGAAGTCACACGACTGATCTAACTGCTGATGAGAAAAGGTATTTAGCAGTTTATATTTACTAAAATAATTGCATTTCCATGTTGTGTGTACTGTGGGAGACCAGATATAGTGAATGCAGGGTCCAGGGAGACCGGATATAGTGAATGCAGGGTCCGGGGAGACCAGATATAGTGAATGCAGGGTCCAGGGAGACCGGAAATAGTGAATGCAGGGTCCTGGGAGACCAGATATAGTGAATGCAGGGTCCGGGGAGACCAGATATAGTGAATGCAGGGTCCGGGGAGACCGGATATAGTGAATGCAGGGTCCGGGGAGACCAGATATAGTGAATGCGGGGTCCGGGGAGACCAGATATAGTGAATGCAGGGTCTGGGGAGACCAGATATAGTAAATGCAGGGTCCGGGGAGACCAGATACAGTGAATGCAGGGTCCGGGGAGACCAGATACAGTGAATGCAGGGTCCGGGGAGACCAGATATAGGGAATGCAGGGTCCAGGGAGACCAGATACAGTGAATGCAGGGTCCAGGGAGACCAGATACAGTGAATGCAGGGTCCAGGGAGACCAGATACAGTGAATGCAGGGTCCGGGGAGAACTGATACAGTGAATGCAGGGTCCGAAGAGAACTGATACAGTGAATGCGGGTGCAATCCAAAGACAAACAAACCAGCGCTCTTCATGCAGACTACAAAAAAAATATTCAGAATGCCAAATAGAGTGGTGCTGCCCTTCGAAGATCGGGAAATCTGGACACTAGTGAACAAAATCAGACAAGGGCGCACACTCATGGTGCATTACCGTGGTACACCACGTATTGACTACTGTAACTCCCTCCTCACTGGCCTACCCCAACACAGCCTATCCCTGCTTCAATCTATCCTGAATTCTGCGGCCAAACTCATCCACCTTACCAACCGCTCCGTATCCGCCACCCCCCCCCTGCCAATCCCTCCACTGGCTTCTGATTGCCCAACGCATAAAATTCAAAATATTAACATTGACGTACAAAGCTGTTCATAATACTGCCCAAATTACCTCACCGACCTGATATCCAAATACCGCCCAAAACGCACTCTCTGCTCCTCACAAGACCTCCTACTCTCCAGTTCCCTGGTCTTCTCCTCCCATGCCCATCTCCAGGACTTCTCCAGGGCTTCCCCCATCCTCTGGAACTCACTACCCCAATCCATCAGACTATCACCTACCCTCCTCACCTTTAGGCGCACCCTGAAAACACATCTCTTTAGAGAAGCCTACCCCACCCTCACCTAATTGCTGCTCCGCTCTTCCCACCACTCCATCCCCCCCAGCTATTTCCTCCTGTACCACTATCCCCTCCCTCCTAGATTGTAAGCTCCAAGGAGCAGGGCCCTCGAGCCCCTCGTGTATTGTATTGTATTGTTACTGTACTGTCTCGTGTTTTGTCTCCCATTGTATTGTACAGCGCTGAGCAAACTGTTGGCGCTATATAAATACTGTATAATAATAATAATATTTATTAATAGACAAATGGATATATACTCACAAATCAATGGAAATTAAAAGCAGAATATGTGGTCCGCAGTGACAGTCAATACAATGCTGTACCCTTAATGGGGATAAGTTGACGCGTTTCGGGAGATAAACCCCCTTCCTCAGAGCTGCTCCCCCCCAAACTCCCCCTCCCAATGCAAATCCCCTCCCCCCCACTGTCCTTGTGATGTACTCCTACTTCACATGATACCAGTGCCCAGGGTAGGCTCCCCTCCTGCCCACCCCTTGCACCAGTTGTCCCAGCCCTGCCTGTCCCATAGTCAAAATCGAAGAAATCCCTCCACAGTCAGGTCATCACCAGGGTCATCAAAATTAGTGTCCTTATTGGGGAGATTTTCTTTCACTTCCTGTCCCATAGCAAAAATAGAGATGAAATCCTTCCAAAGTGAGGTAATCCCTGATTGGCAGCAGGACTGGTGTCCCCGTTGGAAGATTTCCCCTCTATTCCTCTTGTAGTGACAACCTAAAAATGTGGGATTTTCTTACTCTGTAGGTGATAATGGTAAGCAGGACAAATAGAGAATGAATTCCCCCCCTCTCCACTCTCCCTCTGACCTTGCTGACTCATCCCACCCCCCTTTTTTTCTTTTTTCCCCCTGACCATTCTGTATAAGTCTACACTCCTATGTTATGATCCCCCTATGAAACATTGGGGAGCGCGCCTATTTACTTGTTAACATTTTGTATGGACCTAAGCCATTAGCTTCACCCATCTTATGTTCCCTAAAACTGTCATATTGTCCAACCATCATTCCCCTCCTCTTCCCTCTTTTGTAAAGACTCTATTGTCATTGATGCCTATTATTGTAATCATATGTCTGAGAAATGTCTCTCTCCAATGTCCATTGTTTTCCTCCCTGTTAAAATGCCAATCAAATATTTGAACAAAAGAGAGTGAATTCCCCTAACAGGGGCACAGACAGCCATACAAACCTGACAGGTCTTCTAATCCCTCTGCACTTTATTCAGAACTAAAAAAGGTTTGTATTTAAATATACTTTAGTGCCTGGTCACATAGTTACATAGTTAGTCTGGCTGAAAAAAGACAAACGTCCATCCAGTTCAACCGTTAAAAAAAAAAGTTATAATCCTATACCCACAGATGATCTAGAGCAGTGGTTCTCAACCTTTCTAATGCCGCGACCCCTTAATACAGTTCCTCATGTTGTGGTGACCCCCAACCATAAAATTATTTTCGTTGCTACTTCATAACTGTAATTTTGCAGTGGGAGGAGTAGTGCCATGTCATTGGTGTCAGTGGAAGGAGTAGTGCCCCATCACTGATGTCAGTGGGATGAATAGTGCCCCATCGTTGGTATCAGTGGGAGGAATAGTGCCCCATCATTGGTATCAGTGGGAGGAATAGTGCCCCATCATTGGTATCAGTGGGAGGAATAGTGCCCCATCATTGGTATCAGTGGGAGGAATAGTGCCCCATCATTGGTATCAGTGGGAGGAATAGTGCCCCATCATTGGTGTCAGTGGGAGGAATAGTGCCCCATCGTTGGTATCAGTGGGAGGAATAGTGCCCCATCACTGATGTCAGTGGGAGGAATAGTGCCCCATCACTGGTGTCAGTGGGAGGAATAGTGCCCCATCACTGGTGTCAGTGGGAGGAATAGTGCCCCATCACTGGTGTCAGTGGGAGGAATAGTGCCCCATCGCTGGTGTCAGTGGGAGGAATAGTGCCCCATCGTTGGTGTCAGTGGGAGGAATAGTGCCCCATCGTTGGTATCAGTGGGAGGAATAGTGCCCCATCGTTGGTATCAGTGGGAGGAATAGTGCCCCATCGTTGGTATCAGTGGGAGGAATAGTGCCCCATCGTTGGTGTCAGTGGGAGGAATAGTGCCCCATCGTTGGTGTCAGTGGGAGGAATAGTGCCCCATCGTTGGTGTCAGTGGGAGGAATAGTGCCCCATCGTTGGTGTCAGTGGGAGGAATAGTGCCCCATCGTTGGAGTCAGTGGGAGGAATAGTGCCCCATCATTGGTGTCAGTGGGAGGAATAGTGCCCCATCATTGGTGTCAGTGGGAGGAGTAGTGCCCCATCATTGGTGTCAGTGGGGGGAGTAGTGCCCCATCATTGGTGTCAGTGGGAGGAATAGTGCTCCATCACTGGTGTCAGTGGGGGGAGTAGTGCCCCATCACTGGTGTCAGTGGGAGGAGTAGTGCTCCATCACTGGTGTCAGTGGGAGGAATAGTGCCACATCATTGGTGTCAGTGGGAGGAATAGTGCCCCATCATTGGTGTCAGTGGGGGGAGTAGTGCCCCATCATTGGTGTCAGTGGGAGGAATAGTGCCCCATCACTGGTGTCAGTGGGGGGAGTAGTGCCCCATCACTGTTGTCAGTGGGAGTAGTGCCCCATCACTGGTGTCAGTGGGAGGAATAGTGCCACATCATTGGTGTCAGTGAGAGGAATAGTGCCCCATCATTGGTGTCAGTGGGAGGAATAGTGCCCCATCATTGATGTCAGTGTGGTGGAGGGGAGAATAGTGCCCCATCATTGGGGTCAGGGGGGGTGGGAAATAGTGCCCCATCGTTGGTGTCAGTGGGGGGAGGAATAGTGCCCCATCGTTGGTGTCAGTGGGGGGAGGAATAGTGCCCCATCGTTGGTGTCAGTGGGGGGAGGAATAGTGCCACATCGTTGGTGTCAGTGGGGGGAGGAATAGTGCCCCATCGTTGGTGTCAGTTGGGGGAGGAATAGTGCCCCATCGTTGGTGTCAGTGGGGGGAGGAATAGTGCCCCATCGTTGGTGTCAGTGGGGGGAGGAATAGTGCCCCATCGTTGGTATTAGTGACACAAATGATGGGGCACTATTCCTCCCACTGACACCAATGATACTTACTTTGCTGACCCCTGCTCCAGCCTGGGCTCGCTCTCTCACTTACCTGTCAGCTGTCTTCCTTCTCTGGCCGCTCTCCTCTTCACTCGCTCCGGCAGCTCCCTCGATCTTCTTTGATGTACGCGCGCTGCCGCTCGGCTCCTCCTCTCCAAGCTCCACCTCCTCGCCGGTGATTGGCCGCCTGTGTGCTTCTCCTGAGCGACAGTTCCGGTGGCCAATCAGCGGCGAGGAGGCGGAGCTGCTGAGCGATCCTGGAGGTGTGGCCAGGTGACAGGAGCAGCGTATCATCCTGCCCACACATCGCCTGAGACGGAGGAGCGGTGTCTCGGTTCCTAAGACCATCAGAAATATGTGTTTTCCGATGGTCTTAGGCGACCCCTGGGAAATGGTCGTTCGACCCCCAAAGGGGTCGCGACCCCCAGGTTGAGAACCGTTGATCTAGACGAAGGCAAAAACCAAGCAAAGCACGATCCAATTTGCTCCTGTAGGGGAAAAAATTCCTTCCTGATCCCCCGAGAGGCAATCGGATATTCCCTGGATCAACTTTACCTATAAATGTTATATCCAGTTATATTCTGTGTATCCAAGAAAGAATCCAGGACTTTCCTACAGCAATCCACTGAGCTGGCCACAACCAACTCTTGAGGGAGTCTAGTCCATATTTTCACAGCTCTTACTGTGAAGAAACCTTTCCGTGTTTGGAGATTAAATTTCTTTTCCTCCAGACGTAAAGAGCGCCCCCTTGTCCTCTGTGATGACCTCAGGGGGAATAACTCTACACCGAGTTCACTATATGAACCACTGATGTATTTATACATGGAGATCATATCCCCCCCTTATGTATTATACATGGAGATCATATCCCCCTTATGTATTATACATGGAGATCATATCCCCCCTTATGTATTATACATGGAGATCATATCCCCCTTATGTATTATACATGGAGATCATATTCCCCTTATGTATTATACATGGAGATCATATCCCCCCTTATGTATTATACATGGAGATCATATCCCCCGTATGTATTATACATGGAGATCATATCCCCCCTTATGTATTATACATGGAGATCATATCCCCCCTTATGTATTATACATGGTGATCATATCCCCCCTTATGTATTATACATGGTGATCATATCCCCCCTTATGTATTATACATGGAGATCATATTCCCCCCTTATGTATTATACATGGAGATCATATCCCCCCTTATGTATTATACATGGTGATCATATCCCCCTTATGTATAATACATGGAGATCATATCCCCCCCTTATGTATTATACATGGAGATCATATCCCCCCTTATGTATTATACATGGTGATCATATCCCCCTTATGTATTATACATGGAGATCATATCCCCCGTATGTATTATACATGGACATCATATCCCCCCTTATGTATTATACATGGAGATCATATCCCCCCTTATGTATTATACATGGAGATCATATCCCCCCTTATGTATTATACATGGAGATCATATCCCCCCTTATGTATTATACATGGAGATCATATCCTCCCCTTATGTATTATACATGGTGATCATATCCCCCCTTAATCTCCTCTTCTCAAGAGAGAATAAATTCAGTTCCTCTAATCTTTCCTCATTGCTGATCTCCTCCATGGCTCTTATCAGTTTGGTTGCCCTTCTCTGTACTTTCTCCAGTTCCCCAATGTTCTTTTTGTGAATTGGTGCCCAAAACTGAACTACATATTCTAGATATACGATACTACATTATTATATTAATATACTATACACTACTATATTATATAATGCTATACTATTATGTTATCTTACTATACTACACTATAATATTAATATACGATAATATACAATACAATTATATCATATTACTATACTGTACTATATGATCCTATACCATTACATTACTATACTATTACTAGCCAGACAGAAAGAAGCTCCAGTGACAATATGATGGATGCAATTTTAACACGGAGAAAGGAGAAGCAAATAATCAATTTCTGGAATTTGGAATGTTGTGTAGCTTAAATAGCATGAATTTTTCCTCACCCCCAGCCTATACATTGGCATGTTGTGCACAGTCCAGCTTCGTCTATGTTGGGGAGCTGCATGTACAATAAAAAAGCAAAGCCATCTGCCATAGGAGAAAACTCCCAGGAATGGCTGGAATGGGCATGTGCCATGTTGAGAGATTTCGTATTTCTCAGTGGTGAGATAATTCTTTTATAATGGGCCATGGTAGCCCTCATTCCTCCACTCAGAGCATGACTATAAATAACAGGGTCCCAGGACCTCCTGACTACTAGCTTCTAAACCAAAGAACAACATTTTTTTTTAATATACTGTATTATACAAGTGCATCTCAATAAATTAGAATATCATCAAAAAGTTGATTATTCAATTCAAAAAGTGAAACTCCTATAATATATCGATTCATTACACACACAGTGATATGTTTCAAGCATGTCTTTCTTTTCATTTTGATGAAAACCCAAAATTCAGCATCTCAGAAAATTAGAACATTACATAAGACCAATAAAAATAAGGATTTTTAATACAGAAATGTTGGCTTACTGAAAAGCATGTCCATGTACAGTATAGTATGTACTCATATCATCATATCCCCCTTATGTATTATACGCGGTGATCATATCCCCCCCTTATGTATTATACATGGTGATCATATCCCCCCTTATGTATTATACATGGAGATCATATCCCCCTTATGTATTATACATGGTGATCATATCCCCCCTTATGTATTATACATGGAGATCATATCCCCCCTTATGTATTATACATGGAGATCATATCCCCCTTATGTATTATACATGGAGATCATATCCCCCTTATGTATTATACATGGAGATCATATCCCCCCTTATGTATTATACATGGAGATCATATCCCCCCCTTATGTATTATACATGGAGATCATATCCCCCCTTATGTATTATACATGGTGATCATATCCCCCTTATGTATTATACACGGTGATCATATCCCCCTTATGTATTATACATGGATATCATATCCCCCTTATGTATTATACATGGTGATCATATCCCCCTTATAAAATATACATGGATATCATATCCCCCCTTATGTATTATACATGGAGATCATATCCCCCCTTATGTATTATACATGGTGATCATATCCCCCTTATGTATTATACATGGATATCATATCCCCCCTTATGTATTATACATGGATATCATATCCCCCCTTATGTATTATACATGGAGATCATATCCCCCCTTATGTATTATACATGGAGATCATATCCCCCCTTATGTATTATACATGGAGATCATATCCCCCTTATGTATTATACATGGATATCATATCCCCCTTATGTATTATACATGGAGATCATATCCCCCCTTATGTATTATACATGGAGATCATATTCCCCCTTATGTATTATACATGGAGATCATATCCCCCCTTATGTATTATACATGGAGATCATATCCCCCCTTATGTATTATACATGGAGATCATATCCCCCCTTATATATTATACATGGAGATCATATCCCCCCTTATGTATTATACATGGAGATCATATCCCCCCTTATGTATTATACATGGAGATCATATCCCCCTTATGTATTATACATGGTGATCATATCCCCCTTATGTATTATACATGGAGATCATATCCCCCTTATGTATTATACATGGAGATCATACCCCTCCCCCCTTATGTATAATACATGGAGATCATATCCCCCCTTATGTATTATACATGTTGATCATATCCCCCCTTATGTATTATACATGGAGATCATATCCCCCCCTTATGTATTTATACATGGAGATCATATCCCCCTTATGTATTATAAATGGTTATCATAATCCCCTTATGTATTATACATGGTGATCATATCCCCCCTTATGTATTATACATGGTGATCATATCCCCCCCTTATGTATTATACATGGAGATCATATCCCCCTTATGTATTATACATGGATATCATATCCCCCTTATGTATTATACATGGAGATCATATCCCCTCTTATGTATTATACATGGTGATCATATCCCCCTTATGTATTATACATGGAGATCATACCCCCCCTTATGTATTATACATGGTGATCATATCCCCCCTTATGCATTATACATGGAGATCATATCCCCTCTTATGTATTATACATGGATATCATATCCCCCTTATGTATTATACACGGTGATCATATCCCCCTTATGTATTATACATGGAGATCATATCCCCCTTATGTATTATACATGGTGATCATATCCCCCTTATAAAATATACATGGATATCATATCCCCCCTTATGTATTATACATGGAGATCATATCCCCCCTTATGTATTATACATGGTGATCATATCCCCCTTATGTATTATACATGGATATCATATCCCCCCTTATGTATTATACATGGATATCATATCCCCCCTTATGTATTATACATGGAGATCATATCCCCCCTTATGTATTATACATGGAGATCATATCCCCCCTTATGTATTATACATGGAGATCATATCCCCCTTATGTATTATACATGGATATCATATCCCCCTTATGTATTATACATGGAGATCATATCCCCCCTTATGTATTATACATGGAGATCATATTCCCCCTTATGTATTATACATGGAGATCATATCCCCCCTTATGTATTATACATGGAGATCATATCCCCCCTTATGTATTATACATGGAGATCATATCCCCCCTTATATATTATACATGGAGATCATATCCCCCCTTATGTATTATACATGGAGATCATATCCCCCCTTATGTATTATACATGGAGATCATATCCCCCTTATGTATTATACATGGTGATCATATCCCCCTTATGTATTATACATGGAGATCATATCCCCCTTATGTATTATACATGGAGATCATACCCCTCCCCCCTTATGTATAATACATGGAGATCATATCCCCCCTTATGTATTATACATGTTGATCATATCCCCCCTTATGTATTATACATGGAGATCATATCCCCCCCTTATGTATTTATACATGGAGATCATATCCCCCTTATGTATTATAAATGGTTATCATAATCCCCTTATGTATTATACATGGTGATCATATCCCCCCTTATGTATTATACATGGTGATCATATCCCCCCCTTATGTATTATACATGGAGATCATATCCCCCTTATGTATTATACATGGAGATCATATCCCCCTTATGTATTATACATGGAGATCATATCCCCTCTTATGTATTATACATGGTGATCATATCCCCCTTATGTATTATACATGGAGATCATACCCCCCCTTATGTATTATACATGGTGATCATATCCCCCCTTATGTATTATACACGGTGATCATATCCCCCTTATGTATTATACATGGATATCATATCCCCCTTATGTATTATACATGGTGATCATATCCCCCTTATAAAATATACATGGATATCATATCCCCCCTTATGTATTATACATGGAGATCATATCCCCCCTTATGTATTATACATGGTGATCATATCCCCCGTATGTATTATACATGGATATCATATCCCCCCTTATGTATTATACATGGATATCATATCCCCCCTTATGTATTATACATGGAGATCATATCCCCCCTTATGTATTATACATGGAGATCATATCCCCCCTTATGTATTATACATGGAGATCATATCCCCCCTTATGTATTATACATGGAGATCATATCCCCCTTATGTATTATACATGGATATCATATCCCCCTTATGTATTATACATGGAGATCATATCCCCCATTATGTATTATACATGGAGATCATATTCCCCCTTATGTATTATACATGGAGATCATATCCCCCCTTATGTATTATACATGGAGATCATATCCCCCCTTATGTATTATACATGGAGATCATATCCCCCCTTATATTTTATACATGGAGATCATATCCCCCCTTATGTATTATACATGGAGATCATATCCCCCCTTATGTATTATACATGGAGATCATATCCCCCTTATGTATTATACATGGTGATCATATCCCCCTTATGTATTATACATGGAGATCATATCCCCCTTATGTATTATACATGGAGATCATACCCCTCCCCCCTTATGTATAATACATGGAGATCATATCCCCCCTTATGTATTATACATGTTGATCATATCCCCCCTTATGTATTATACATGGAGATCATATCCCCCCCTTATGTATTTATACATGGAGATCATATCCCCCTTATGTATTATAAATGGTTATCATAATCCCCTTATGTATTATACATGGTGATCATATCCCCCCTTATGTATTATACATGGTGATCATATCCCCCCCTTATGTATTATACATGGAGATCATATCCCCCTTATGTATTATACATGGAGATCATATCCCCCTTATGTATTATACATGGAGATCATATCCCCTCTTATGTATTATACATGGTGATCATATCCCCCTTATGTATTATACATGGAGATCATACCCCCCCTTATGTATTATACATGGTGATCATATCCCCCCTTATGCATTATACATGGAGATCATATCCCCTCTTATGTAATATACATGGATATCATATCCCCCTTATGTATTATACATGGATATCATATCCCCCTTATGTATTATACATGGAGATCATATCCCCCCTTATGTATTATACATGGAGATCATATTCCCCCTTATGTATTATACATGGAGATGATATCCCCCCTTATGTATTATACATGGAGTTTATATCCCCCCTTATGTATTATACATGGAGATCATATCCCCCCTTATATATTATACATGGAGATCATATCCCCCCTTATGTATTATACATGGAGATCATATCCCCCCTTATGTATTATACATGGAGATCATATCCCCCTTATGTATTATACATGGAGATCATATCCCCCTTATGTATTATACATGGAGATCATACCCCCCCCCTTATGTATAATACATGGAGATCATATCCCCCCTTATGTATTATACATGTTGATCATATCCCCCCTTATGTATTATACATGGAGATCATATCCCCCCCTTATGTATTTATACATGGAGATCATATCCCCCTTATGTATTATACATGGTTATCATACCCCCCTTATGTATTATACATGGTGATCATATCCCCCCTTATGTATTATACATGGTGATCATATCCCCCCCTTATGTATTATACATGGAGATCATATCCCCCTTATGCATTATACATGGAGATCATATCCCCCCTTATGCATTATACATGGAGATCATATCCCCTCTTATGTATTATACATGGTGATCATATCCCCCTTATGTATTATACATGGAGATCATACCCCCCCTTATGTATTATACATGGTGATCATATCCCCCCTTATGCATTATACATGGAGATCATATCCCCTCTTATGTATTATACATGGTGATCATATCCCCTCTTATGTATTATACATGGAGATCATACCCCCCCCCCTTATGTATTATACATGGTGATCATATCCCCTCTTATGTATTATACATGGATATCATATCCCCCTTATGTATTATACATGGATATCATATCCACCTTATGTATTATACATGGAGATCATATCCCCCCTTATGTATTATACATGGAGATCATATTCCCCCTTATGTATTATACATGGAGATCATATCCCCCCTTATGTATTATACATGGAGTTTATATCCTCACTTATGTATTATACATGGAGATCATATCCCCCCTTATATATTATACATGGAGATCATATCCCCCCTTATGTATTATACATGGAGATCATATCCCCCCTTATGTATTATACATGGAGATCATATCCCCCTTATGTATTATACATGGAGATCATATCCCCCTTATGTATTATACATGGAGATCATACCCCCCCCCTTATGTATAATACATGGAGATCATATCCCCCCTTATGTATTATACATGTTGATCATATCCCCCCTTATGTATTATACATGGAGATCATATCCCCCCCTTATGTATTTATACATGGAGATCATATCCCCCTTATGTATTATACATGGTTATCATACCCCCCTTATGTATTATACATGGTGATCATATCCCCCCTTATGTATTATACATGGTGATCATATCCCCCCCTTATGTATTATACATGGAGATCATATCCCCCTTATGTATTATACATGGAGATCATATCCCCCCTTATGCATTATACATGGAGATCATATCCCCCCTTATGCATTATACATGGAGATCATATCCCCTCTTATGTATTATACATGGTGATCATATCCCCCTTATGTATTATACATGGAGATCATACCCCCCCTTATGTATTATACATGGTGATCATATCCCCCCTTATGCATTATACATGGAGATCATATCCCCTCTTATGTATTATACATGGTGATCATATCCCCTCTTATGTATTATACATGGAGATCATACCCCCCCCCTTATGTATTATACATGGTGATCATATCTCCCCTTATGTATTATACATGGTGATCATATCCCCCCTTATGTATTATACAAGGTGATCATATCCCCCCTTATGTATTATACATGGTGATCATATCCCCCCTTATGTATTATACATGGAGATCATATCCCCCCTTATGTATTATACATGGTGATCATATCCCCCTTATGTATTATACATGGAGATCATATCCCCCCTTATGTATTATACATGGAGATCATACCCCCCCTTTTGTATTATACATGGAGATCATATCCCCCCTTATGTATTATACATGTTGATCATATCCCCCCTTATGTATTATACATAGAGATCATATCCCCCCCTTATGTATTTATACATGGAGATCATATCCCCCTTATGTATTATACATGGTTATCATATCCCCCTTATGTATTATACATGGTGATCATATCCCCCCCTTATGTATTATACATGGTGATCATATCCCCCCCTTATGTATTATACATGGAGATCATATCCCCCTTATGTATTATACATGGAGATCATATCCCCCCTTATGTATTATACATGGAGATCATATCCCCCCCTTATGTATTATACATGGAGATCATATCCCCCCTTATGTATTATACATGGAGATCATATCCCCCCCTTATGCATTATACATGGAGATCATATCCCCCCTTATGTATTATACATGGTGATCATATCCCCCTTATGTATTATACATGGAGATCATATCCCCCCCCTTATGTATTATACATGGTGATCATATCCCCCCCTTATGTATTATACATGGTGATCATATCCCCCCTTATGTATTATACATGGAGATCATATCCCCCCTTATGTATTATACGTGGTGATCATATCCCCCCTTATGTATTATACATGGTGATCATATCCCCCCTTATGTATTATACATGGTGATCATATCCCCCCTTATGTATTAGACATGGAGATCATATCCCCCCTTATGTATTATACATGGTGATCATATCCCCCTTATGTATTATACACGGAGATCATATCCCCCCTTATGTATTATACATGGAGATCATACCCCCCTTATGTATTATGCATGGAGATCATATCCCCCTTATGTATTATACATGTTGATCATATCCCCCCTTATGTATTATACATGGAGATCATATCCCCCCCTTATGTATTTATACATGGAGATCATATCCCCCTTATGTATTATACATGGTTATCATATCCCCCTATGTATTATACATGGAGATCATATCCCCCCTTATGTATTATACACGGTGATAATATCCCCCCTTATGTATTATACATGGAGATCATATCCCCCCTTATGTATTATACATGGTGATCATATCCCCCTTTATGTATTATACATGTTGATCATATCCCCCCTTATGTATTATACATGGAGATCATATCCCCCCCTTATGTATTATACATAGAGCTCTTATCCCCCCTTATGTATTATACATGGAGATCATATCCCCCCCTTATGTATTATACATGGTGATCATATCCCCCCTTATGTATTATACATGGTGATCATATCCCCCCTTATGTATTATACATGGTGATCATATCCCCCCTTATGTATTATACATGGAGATCATATCCCCCCTTATGTATTATACATGGTGATCATATCCCCCCTTATGTATTATGCATGGAGATCATATCCCCCCTTATGTATTATACATGGAGATCATATCCCCCCTTATGTATTATACATGGTGATCATATCCCCCTTATGTATTATACATGGAGATCATATCCCCCCTTATGTATTATACATGGAGATCATATCCCCCTTATGTATTATACATGGATATCATATCCCTCCTTATGTATTATACATGGTGATCATATCCCCCTTATGTAATATACATGGATATCATATCCCCCCTTATGTATTATACATGGAGTTTATATCCTCACTTATGTATTATACATGGAGATCATATCCCCCCTTATATATTATACATGGAGATCATATCCCCCCTTATGTATTATACATGGAGATCATATCCCCCCTTATGTATTATACATGGAGATCATATCCCCCTTATGTATTATACATGGATATCATATCCCTCCTTATGTATTATACATGGTGATCATATCCCCCTTATGTAATATACATGGAGATCATATCCCCCCTTATGTATTATACATGGAGTTTATATCCTCACTTATGTATTATACATGGAGATCATATCCCCCCTTATATATTATACATGGAGATCATATCCCCCCTTATGTATTATACATGGAGATCATATCCCCCCTTATGTATTATACATGGAGATCATATCCCCCTTATGTATTATACATGGAGATCATATCCCCCTTATGTATTATACATGGAGATCATACCCCCCCCCTTATGTATAATACATGGAGATCATATCCCCCCTTATGTATTATACATGTTGATCATATCCCCCCTTATGTATTATACATGGAGATCATATCCCCCCCTTATGTATTTATACATGGAGATCATATCCCCCTTATGTATTATACATGGTTATCATACCCCCCTTATGTATTATACATGGTGATCATATCCCCCCTTATGTATTATACATGGTGATCATATCCCCCCCTTATGTATTATACATGGAGATCATATCCCCCTTATGTATTATACATGGAGATCATATCCCCCCTTATGCATTATACATGGAGATCATATCCCCCCTTATGCATTATACATGGAGATCATATCCCCTCTTATGTATTATACATGGTGATCATATCCCCCTTATGTATTATACATGGAGATCATACCCCCCCTTATGTATTATACATGGTGATCATATCCCCCCTTATGCATTATACATGGAGATCATATCCCCTCTTATGTATTATACATGGTGATCATATCCCCTCTTATGTATTATACATGGAGATCATACCCCCCCCCTTATGTATTATACATGGTGATCATATCTCCCCTTATGTATTATACATGGTGATCATATCCCCCCTTATGTATTATACATGGTGATCATATCCCCCCTTATGTATTATACATGGTGATCATATCCCCCCTTATGTATTATACATGGAGATCATATCCCCCCTTATGTATTATACATGGTGATCATATCCCCCTTATGTATTATACATGGAGATCATATCCCCCCTTATGTATTATACATGGAGATCATACCCCCCCTTTTGTATTATACATGGAGATCATATCCCCCCTTATGTATTATACATGTTGATCATATCCCCCCTTATGTATTATACATAGAGATCATATCCCCCCCTTATGTATTTATACATGGAGATCATATCCCCCTTATGTATTATACATGGTTATCATATCCCCCTTATGTATTATACATGGTGATCATATCCCCCCCTTATGTATTATACATGGTGATCATATCCCCCCCTTATGTATTATACATGGAGATCATATCCCCCTTATGTATTATACATGGAGATCATATCCCCCCTTATGTATTATACATGGAGATCATATCCCCCCCTTATGTATTATACATGGAGATCATATCCCCCCTTATGTATTATACATGGAGATCATATCCCCCCCTTATGCATTATACATGGAGATCATATCCCCCCTTATGTATTATACATGGTGATCATATCCCCCTTATGTATTATACATGGAGATCATATCCCCCCCCTTATGTATTATACATGGTGATCATATCCCCCCCTTATGTATTATACATGGTGATCATATCCCCCCTTATGTATTATACATGGAGATCATATCCCCCCTTATGTATTATACGTGGTGATCATATCCCCCTTATGTATTATACATGGTGATCATATCCCCCCTTATGTATTATACATGGTGATCATATCCCCCCTTATGTATTAGACATGGAGATCATATCCCCCCTTATGTATTATACATGGTGATCATATCCCCCTTATGTATTATACATGGAGATCATATCCCCCCCTTATGTATTTATACATGGAGATCATATCCCCCTTATGTATTATACATGGTTATCATATCCCCCTATGTATTATACATGGAGATCATATCCCCCCTTATGTATTATACACGGTGATAATATCCCCCCTTATGTATTATACATGGAGATCATATCCCCCCTTATGTATTATACATGGTGATCATATCCCCCTTTATGTATTATACATGTTGATCATATCCCCCCTTATGTATTATACATGGAGATCATATCCCCCCCTTATGTATTATACATAGAGCTCTTATCCCCCCTTATGTATTATACATGGAGATCATATCCCCCCCTTATGTATTATACATGGTGATCATATCCCCCCTTATGTATTATACATGGTGATCATATCCCCCCTTATGTATTATACATGGTGATCATATCCCCCCTTATGTATTATACATGGAGATCATATCCCCCCTTATGTATTATACATGGTGATCATATCCCCCCTTATGTATTATGCATGGAGATCATATCCCCCCTTATGTATTATACATGGAGATCATATCCCCCCTTATGTATTATACATGGTGATCATATCCCCCTTATGTATTATACATGGAGATCATATCCCCCCTTATGTATTATACATGGAGATCATATCCCCCTTATGTATTATACATGGATATCATATCCCTCCTTATGTATTATACATGGTGATCATATCCCCCTTATGTAATATACATGGATATCATATCCCCCCCCCTTATGTATTATACATGGAGATCATATCCCCCTTATGTATTATACATGGTGATCATATCCCCCCTTATGTATTATACATGGTGATCATATCCCCCCTTATGTATTATACATGGAGATCATATCCCCCCTTATGTATTATACATGGTGATCATTTCCCCCCTTATGTATTATACATGGTGATCATATCCCCCCTTATGTATTATACATGGTGATCATATCCCCCCTTATGTATTTTGTATGGTGATCATATCCCCTTTATGTATTATACATGGAGATCATATCCCCCCCCTTATGTATTATACATGGTGATCATATCCCCCCTTATGTATTATACATGGTGATCATATCCCCCCTTATGTATTATACATGGAGATCATATCCCCCCTTATGTATTATACATGGTGATCATATCCCCCCTTATGTATTATGCATGGAGATCATATCCCCCCTTATGTATTATACATGGAGATCATATCCCCCCTTATGTATTATACATGGTGATCGTATCCCCCTTATGTATTATACATGGAGATCATATCCCCCCTTATGTATTATACATGGAGATCATATCCCCCTTATGTATTATACATGGATATCATATCCCTCCTTATGTATTATACATGGTGATCATATCCCCCCTTATGTATTATACATGGAGATCATATCCCCATTTATGTATTATACATGGTGATCATATCCCCCTTATGTATTATACATGGAGATCATATCCCCCCTTATGTATTATACATGGTGATCATATCCCCCTTATGTAATATACATGGATATCATATCCCCCCTTATGTATTATACATGGAGATCATATCCCCCTTATGTATTATACATGGTGATCATATCCCCCTTATGTATTATACATGGAGATCATATCCCCCCTTATGTATTATACATGGAGATCATATCCCCCCTTATGTATTATACATGGTGATCATATCCCCCCTTATGTTTTATACATGGAGATAATATCCCCATTATGTATTATACATGGTGATCATATCCCCCTTATGTATTATACATGGAGATCATATCCCCCCTTATGTATTATACATGGTGATCATATCCCCCTTATGTAATATACATGGATATCATATCCCCCCCCCCCTTATGTATTATACATGGAGATCATATCCCCCTTATGTATTATACATGGTGATCATATCCCCCTTATGTATTATACATGGAGATCATATCCCCCCTTATGTATTATACATGGTGATCATATCCCCCCTTATGTATTATACATGGTGATCATATCCCCCCTTATGTATTATACATGGTGATCATATCCCCCCTTATGTATTATACATGGAGATCATATCCCCATTATGTATTATACATGGTGATCATATCCCCCTTATGTATTATACATGGAGATCATATCCCCCCTTATGTATTATACATGGTGATCATATCCCCCTTATGTAATATACATGGATATCATATCCCCCCCCCCTTATGTATTATACATGGAGATCATATCCCCCTTATGTATTATACATGGAGATCATATCCCCCCTTATGTATTATACATGGTGATCATATCCCCCCTTATGTATTATACATGGTGATCATATCCCCCTTATGTATTATACATGGAGATCATATCCCCCCCCCTTATGTATTATACATGGTGATCATATCCCCCCTTATGTATTATACATGGTGATCATATCCCCCCTTATGTATTATACATGGAGATCATATCCCCCCTTATGTATTATACATGGTGATCATATCCCCCTTATGTATTATACATGGAGATCATATCCCCCCCCCTTATGTATTATACATGGTGATCATATCCCCCCTTATGTATTATACATGGTGATCATATCCCCCCTTATGTATTATACATGGAGATCATATCCCCCCTTATGTATTATACATGGAGATCATATCCCCCTTATGTAATATACATGGATATCATATCCCCCCCCTTATGTATTATACATGGTGATCATATCCCCCTTATGTATTACACATGGAGATCATATCCCCCTTATGTATTATTCATGGTGATCATATCCCCCTTATGTATTATACATGGAGATCATATCCCCCCCTTATGTATTTATACATGGAGATCATATCCCCCTTATGTATTATACATGGTTATCATATCCCCCTTATGTATTATACATGGTGATCATATCCCCCCCTTATGTATTATACATGGCGATCATATCCCCCCCTTATGTATTATACATGGCGATCATATCCCCCCCTTATGTATTATACATGGCGATCATATCCCCCCTTATGTATTATACATGGTGATCATATCCCCGCTTATGTATTATACATGGTGATCATATCCCCGCTTATATATTATACATGGAGATCATATCCCCCCTTATGTATTATACATGGAGATCATATCCCCCCTTATGTATTATACATGGAGATCATATCCCCCCTTATGTATTATACATGGTGATCATATCCCCCCTTATGTATTATACATGGAGATCATATCCCCATTATGTATTATACACAGAGATCATATCCCCCCTTATGTATTATACATGGAGATCATATCCCCCCTTATGTATTATACATGGAGATCATATCCCCCCCTTATGTATTATACATGGAGATCATATCCCCCTTATGTATTATACATGGAGATCATATCCCCCTTATGTATTATACACGGAGATCATATCCCCTTTATGTATTATACACGGAGATCATATCCCCCCTTATGTATTATACATGGAGATCATATCCCCCTTATGTATTATACATGGAGATCATATCCCCCCTTATGTATTATACATGGAGATCATATCCCCCCTTATGTATTATACATGGAGATCATATCCCCCCTTATGTATTATACACGGAGATCATATCCCCCTTATGTATTATACATGGTGATCATATCCCCCCTTATGTATTATACATGGTGATCATATCCCCCCTTATGTATTATACATGGAGATTATATCCCCCCTTATGTATTATACATGGAGATCATATCCCCCCTTATGTATTATACATGGAGATCATATCCCCCCTTATGTATTATACATGGAGATCATATCCCCCCTTATGTATTATACATGGAGATCATATCCCCCCTTATGTATTATACATGGAGATCATATCCCCCCTTATGTATTATACATGGAGATCATATCCCCATTATGTATTATACATGGTGATCATATCCCCCCTTATGTATTATTGACACAAGGAATGCGACAGTTGTAGCTCATGTCCTGAATACGTCTCTGGGTGGTGGCCCTTGAAGCACTGACACCAGCCATAGTCCACTCCTTGTAAGGGTCATGCGGGCAGCATGATTGATGTTGGATCTACTTCGGGGGACATTCTTTTATTTTCCTTCTTTTAATAAAGTACTTGTCAAAGACTGTCTCCTGTCTTTTTCACACTACACTTTTTTTTGTGAATAAGTAGCGGTACCATGTACCCCATACTCATTCACATAGGGGGCAGGATCTGGTGGCCCCCTTACTAAAGGGGGCTTCCAGATTCCAATAAGCCCCCTGCTCGCAGACCCCCACAACCACAGTCCAGAGTTGTGGGGAAGAGGCCCTTGTCCCCATCAACATGGGGACAAGGTGCTTTGGGGGGGAGCCCCCCGCCCCAAAACACGCCCCCATGTTGAGGGCATGTGGCCAGGTATGCTTCAGGAGGGGGGGTTCTTGCTCGTCCCCCCCCCCCTTTCCTGAGCTGCCGGGCTGCATACAATCCGTTGACATCTGGTTTTCGTCCATTATGGGTTTCTTCCGTTCAAAAAAACAAATACAGACATTAACGGATGTAAAAATATCTTCATCCATTTACACCCGCAAATCCATAGAAATACATGGGGGTCCGTTTTTCATCTGTAAATGGACAGATGAAAAACGGACATACGGAACGCCCGTGTGAAAGGGGCCTAAATCTCCCTCTAATTCTTGAATGGCCTTTGCTTCACAATCCTCTCAAGGCTGTGGATATCCCTGTTGCTTGTGCACATTTTTCTACCACACTTTTTCCTTCCACTCAACTTTTCATTCATATGCTTGGATACAGCATTCTGAACAGCCAGCTTCTTCAGCAATGACAGGTTGCCAGGGGCAGACTGATCATTTGGAAACTCGGGCACTACCCGAGGGCCTGGGGTCAGTAGGGGGCCCCATGAGATGCCCCTTGTACCTTTTTCATAGGCTTTTTTGAGTTTGGGCAAGGACACAGGGGCCCCATGATTCCCTTTTGCCCGGTGGCCCCATGAGTTGTCAGTCCGCCCCTTTTTGTGACTTACCCTCCTTGTGGAGGGTGTCCATGACTGTCTTCTGGACAACTGTCAAGTCAGCAGTCTTTCCCATGATTGTGTAACCTACTGAACCAGACTGAGACCATAAAAAGGTTCAGGAAACTTTCCAGGTGTTTTGAGTTAATTAGCTTCAAAAGGTATTGAACTTTTTCACAATATTCTAATTTTCTGAGATACTGAATTTTGGGGAATCACTAGATGTTGTGCATGTTCTGTACACTGTAATGTCTTGTAAAAAGCATCACAGTGCTTAACATGATCTCCTATGGGACACGTTCACATCTGCGCATTTTCACCCGGTGCATTTTTTGGAAAGGGTCAGGGACTTTTTAAATGCAAAATGTTGTATTTTTGGTTCAGTAGACTGCAATGGAGATGCTGCAGAAATGCATGTAGTGCATTTTTTATGCGTTTTTGCTGCATTTTGACGCATTTTGTACGCTTATTGCGTTTTAATCTACCCAGCAACAAATTGGGAAAAAAAGCAAAACGCATCAAAAACGCATGTACAAAAAAGCAAAACGCAAAACACACCGCAAAAAAGCACTGCAGAAACAGATCAAATGTAACCTGCATAGGTGTGATCCTAGCCTAACCCTAGGTTCACACATAAGCGTTTTCTGCAGCGTTTTGCATTTTGCAGAAACGCAGTACTGTCCATTTAACATGATTTCCTATGGGACAGGTTCACATCTCCGCGTTTTCACCCGGTGCGGTTTTTTGAAAGAGTAAGGGACTTTTTTTAATGCAAAAAGTTGCATTTTTGATTCTTTAGACTTCAATGGGAACACTGCAGAAAAGCATGTATTGTGTTTTTGCTGCATTTTTGCTGTGTTTTGTGTTTAAAATCAGCCTAGCAACAAGAAAAAAAAAGAAAAAAAAAATGCAAAACGCATCAAAAACGCAAGTGCAATGCAGAAACGCACCAAACGTAACCTGCATAGGTGTGATCCTAGCTTTACCCTAGGTTCACACATAAGCAGTTTCTGCAGCGTTTAGCATTTTGCAGAAACACAGTACAGTCCTTTTAACATGATTTCCTATGGGACAGGTTCACATCTCCATGTTTTCACCCGGTGCGTTTTGTGGAAAGGGTCAGGGACTTTTTTTAACGTAAAAAGTTGCATTTTTGGTTGTATAGACTTCAATGGGAACGCTGCAGAAAAGCATGTATTGTGTGTTGATGCATGTTTGATGCGTTTTGTGTTTAAAATCTACCTAGCAACAAGAAAAAAAAGAAAAAAAAATGCATTAAAAACGCAAGTGCGATGCAGAAACGCACTAAACGTAACCTGCATAGGTGTGATCCTAGCCTAACCCTAAGCGTTTTCTGCAGCATTTTGCAGAAACGCAGCACAGTCCATTTAACATGATTGTGCGGTTTTTGGAAAGGGTCAAGGACTTTTTTTAACGTTGCGTTTTTGGTTCTATAGACTTCAATGGGAACGCTGCAGAAAAGCATGTATTGTGTTTTTGCTGCAGTTTTGATCTGTTTTGTGTTCAAAATCTGCCTAGCAACAAGAAAAAAAAAAAAAAAAAACGCACCAAAAACGCAAATGCAATGCAGAAACGCACCAAACGTAATCTGCATAGGTGTGATCCTAGACTGAAAGAGGGCTACATAAGGATAACCAGGGGCGGACTGACCATTTGGAAACTCGGGCACTGCCCGAGGGCCCGGGGTCAGTAGGGGGCCCCATGAGATGCCCCTGGTACTTTTTTGATAGGCTTTTTTGAGTTTGGGCAAGGACACAGGGGCCCCATGATCACCTATTGCCCGGGGGCCCCATGAGTTGTCAGTCCGCCCCTGAGGATAACACAAACCCTCTAATTCCTGCAATTCTAAAAGATACAAATTCCTCGAGCTGCATTTGCCCATTCCATCCATTCCTGGGAGTTTTCCCTTCTCTCAGAGTCAGCTGTCTCCTGCAAGCCCGTGGCTTTGTCTGCGTGGTGCGTACATTGTGTACACAGCCCTCCAGCCTAGACCGCACACACCAATCACTGCCTGCCGACCAGCTTTCCAGGACCCAAGAATAGAGATTTAACAAATACCTTTCAACATTCCAGAGATGGGGAAAATATTTCTATAAAAAGTTTTTTTTTTTTTTTTTCAGATCACTCATCTTAGTAATCAAAGACCACTTTCAGCAACAAAGCCATTCCAGAGGGCTGATTTTGTCTTCTTTTTGGGGGGTGTACATATAAATATCGTGTTTGTTTCCAATACAGTTTAGCCTCCCTAGCAGTCTGATGATGTCAGTATTTCTGTGCTCAAAGTAGTACTTTTTTTGCATGGAAATATGTATTTTTTTTATTGTAGGCTGTAATTTTTAGGAATAACTCACTGAAATCTGTCCGAACAAGAGTCTAGCAAACATCCCGGGTATGATAAAATGTGAATCGCGAAACCATAAATTATAATTTAATAAATAATCATAAAAAATAATAATATACTAATAAATTTATTTCAATAATATAATAAAACCAAAAACACTGAAATGTGAAATATAGCGCCAAGTTCGCACATCACTGAGCAAAGTCGCAGAATCGTTTTCAGTGTCTGATGAGGAATTTCCCCCACGAATCATTATCACTCAATTCTGCAAGTGGTTCTGATTTACTATCGCTGTTCTCTAGCCAGTTTAAAACCGCTTTTGACCTAACGGGACGCTTTTTGGACGCCATGGACGTTTCTCAGTTTCCAGGCAGAAAGAACAGTAAATATGCAGGCAGGGCGCCGGACAAAGTACTAGGGACAAAATGTATGTGAAATGGTTTGATACAGGAATGTTACACTATGTGATTTTAGTGAATATCACTTTTAAAATTTTTCAATTTCCCGCCGTTCCGTCCCCTGTACATCCCGACGTCGCAGAGAATGGAACCCAAAAGACAGATGCCGGCATCGGCCGGAGGACATTGCCGGGGACACTGCAGGGGGGACATCACAGGAGCGAAAGACAAGGTAAGTGATCGAGAGATCCCGGAGAAACGCTGCAGTGTATTCCCGAGTGCAGCTCGGGGTTACCGCTTGTGGAGCTGAAACTTTACCCCGAGCTACACTCGGGAATACCTCCAGGGGGGTTAAAAAAATGAGAACATACAAATAATCAACCCAATATGTTAGGGGTGTGGAATTCAGTGAGGTCCGGTCAGTAAAATTCTGTTCCAGCAGAGGTCTGAGTCTCATATTTGTGCGAAGACAGCACATATGTAGTCATTGTGGGGTTATTTACTAAAACTGTAGAGTGCAAAATCTGGTGCAACTCCACATAAAAACCAATCAGCTTCCAGGTTTTATTGCCAAGGCTTGATTAACCCCTTGCCTACAGGGCACTTATACCCCCTTCCTGCCCAGGCCAATTTTCACCATTCAGCGCTGTCGCACTTTGAATGACAAACGGTCATGCAACACGGTACCCATTTTTATCATTTTGAATGACAATTGTGCGGTCATGCAACACTGTACCCATTTTTATCATTTTTTTTCACACAAATAGAACTTTCTTTTGGTGGTATTTAATCACTGCTGGATGTTTTATTTTTTTTCACTATAAATTAAAAAAGACCGAAAATTTAAAAAAAAGTTTTTGTTTCTATTATACTATTTTGCTAACAGGTATTTTTTCTCCTTCACTGATTAAGTTGATGAGGCTGCACTGATGGGCACTGATAGGCTGCACTGATGAGGCGGCACTGGTGGGTATTGATGAGGCTGCACTGACAAGTGTCAATGATGGGCATTGGCAGCATTTCTGGGCACTGATTTTCTTTATTAAGCAGCACTAGTGGGCACTGTTGGGACTGAACTGATAATCAGGGCACTGGTGTTTTTCCTATTTTCTGATATAAAGTTTTGTAAGCAAGTGATTTTTCTCCTTCACGGATGCGCGTTGATGAGTCTCCACTGATAGGCAGCACTGATAGGCTGCACTGGTGGGCATTGATGAGGAGGCACAGAATTGTGGCACTAATAGACGGCAATGATGGGCACTAACAGGCGGCACTGTCTGGCTGCACTGACCGACGGCACTGATGGGCAACACTGTTGGACAATGATGGGCAGCAATGTTGGGCAATGATGGACAGCATTGTTGGGCACTGATTGGCAGCACAGCTGGACACTGATGGGCACTTTTGGGGCTGCACTGATAAAGAGGGCACTGATAATCAGTGCCCTGATTATCAGTGTAGTTTTCTGCTTTCACAGTTGCCGGTTATCAGCAGTATTTTTCTCACTTCATATGACGTCCTCCCAGAACTGGACGAACGCGCTGTAGATGTAATTCGGCTATATCGCGGTCACGAAAGGTTAAACAAACTGAAGTTAGAAGCTGATTGGCGACCATGCACAACTGCACCAGATTCTCAGTGAATCAATTTTAGTAAATCTACTCCTGTATGTCTATCAAAAATTGACCCCCATCAATGTCCTCTTACATCAGGTGTTTACATTACAGCCCCCCTTATATCAGGCATCCCCAGATTAGAGGGCTTCCTTAAAGCAGATGTCCTCAACACAGTTCCCCCTTAACTGACATGTTCCCATCCCTCATGCAGGCCATCATAGTGCCCTCTTACATCGGGTGTCCTAATCATAGTGCCCTCTTACATCGGGTGTCTTAATCATAGTGACCTCTTACATCGGGTGTCTTAATCATAGTGCCCTCTTACATCGGGTGTCCTAATCATAGTGACCTCTTACATCGGGTGTCTTAATCATAGTGACCTCTTACATCGGGTGTCTTAATCATAGTGCCCTCTTACATCGGGTGTCCTAATCATAGTGCCCTCTTACATCGGGTGTCCTAATCATAGTGCCCTCTTACATCGGGTGTCCTAATCATAGTGCCCTCTTACATCGGGTGTCCTAATCATAGTGCCCTCTTACATCGGGTGTCCTAATCATAGTGCCCTCTTACATCGGGTGTCCTAATCATAGTGCCCTCTTACATCGGGTGTCCTAATCATAGTGCCCTCTTACATCGGGTGTCTTAATCATAGTGCCCTCTTACATCGGGTGTCCTAATCATAGTGACCTCTTACATCGGGTGTCTTAATCATAGTGACCTCTTACATCGGGTGTCCTAATCATAGTGCCCTCTTACATCGGGTGTCCTAATCATAGTGCCCTCTTACATCGGGTGTCCTAATCATAGTGCCCTCTTACATCGGATGTCCTAGTCATAGTGACCTCTTACATCGGATGTCCTAGTCATAGTGACCTCTTACATCGGATGTCCTAATCATAGTGACCTCTTACATCGGGTGTCCTAATCATAGTGACCTCTTACATCGGGTGTCCTAGTCATAGTGCCCTCTTACATCGGATGTCCTAGTCATAGTGACCTCTTACATCGGATGTCCTAGTCATAGTGACCTCTTACATCGGATGTCCTAGTCATAGTGACCTCTTACATCGGATGTCCTAGTCATAGTGACCTCTTACATCGGATGTCCTAATCATAGTGACCTCTTACATCGGGTGTCCTAATCATAGTGACCTCTTACATCGGGTGTCCTAATCATAGTGACCTCTTACAACGGGTGTCCCCTCACAGTGCCCCCTTACACCGGGTGTCCCCTCACAGTGCCCCCTTACACCAGGTGTCACAGTGCCTGCTTACATCAGATGTAATAATCAGAGTGCCCCCTTACATCAGGTGTCCCTATCAGAGTGCATACCTTCCAACTTTTTCAGATGGGAACAAGGGACACCTATTAGCAAATGTATGTAAGTATAGGACATACCGTCTGCAACACCCCCTTAAAGGAGAATTATACAAAATAGGATTAGTTAAACCCATAAGTGCTTTTTTTTTACCACTACTGTTCTTTTATATAGGATTTTGAAGTTTACCAATGCAACAACTTACAAACGGGATGAATGGTTTAGACTGGGAAACACGTTTTGAAAGATAAATAGTGCATTTTATATACAACTATATAGATCAGACCAAAATGAGGGACAAATGAGGAGGGAAAAGGGACAGAGGAATGTTGTTCCAAATCAGAGACAGTCCCTCGAAATCAGGGACAGTTTAGAGGCATGAGAGTGCTCCCTTACATTGGATTTCCCCATCACAGTGCCCCTCACATCGGATGTCCCCATCACAGTGCCCCTTACATCAGGTGTCCCCTTCAGGGCTCTGAGGAAGAGGCAAGTCCTCGAAACGCGTCTTTTGGATGTCTAAACTCCCTATTGCGGACTGTTACTCAGCGCGGTGTTGACCCAGCTGTTCTTTTATGATGTGCCTTGACTATATTGTCGTTTGTGAGTACAACACCCACTTTATTTTTTATTAAACATTTTTTATGATAATGCACTAGGCCTGTGCGCCCTCTCTTTGTTCTTTCCCCATTCAGTATATTTGGATTCCCCCGGTCCATTTGAGGGCAGCAAGGTGTGCATGTTCCAGGACATTTTTAATGTGGTTGTAGCCTGCAACGAGTCCATCCCCAGGAGCATTTGTGTTTGCTGGTTCTTTGTCCCCATCACAGTGCCCCTCACATCGGATGTCCCCATCACAGTGCCCCTTATATCAGGTGTCCCCTTCACAGTGCCCTCTTACATCAGGTGTCCCCTTCACAGTGCCCTCTTACATCAGGTGTCCCCTTCACAGTGCCCTCTTACATCAGGTGTCCCCATCACAGTGCCCCTTACATCAGATGTCCCCATCACAGTGCCCCTTACATCAGATGTCCCCATCACAGTGCCCCTTACATCAGATGTCCCCATCACAGTGCCCCTTACATCAGGTGTCCCCTTCACAGTGCCCCTCACATCGGATGTCCCCATCACAGTGCCCTGTTACATCAGGTGTCCCCATCACAGTGCCCCTTACATCAGATGTCCTCATCACAGTGCCCCTTACATCAGATGTCCTCATCACAGTGCCCCTTACATCAGATGTCCCCATCACAGTGCCCCGTACATCAGATGTGCCCATCACAGTGCCCCGTACATCAGATGTCCCCATCACAGTGCCCCTTACATCAGGTGTCCCCATCACAGTGCGCTCTTACATCGGGTGTCCCCATCACAGTGCCCCTTACATCAGGTGTCCCCATCACAGTGCCTCTTCAATCAGGTGTCCCCATCACAGTGCCTCTTAAATCAGGTGTCCCCATCACAACAGTGCCCTCATACATCAGGTGTCCCCATCACAGTGCCTCTTACAACAGATGTCCCCATCACAGTGCCCCTAACATCAGGTGTCCCCATCACAGTGCCCCTAACATCAGGTGTCCCCATCACAGTGCCTCTTCAATCAGGTGTCCCCATCACAGTGCCTCTTAAATCAGGTGTCCCCATCACAGTGCCCCTTACATCAGGTGTCCCCATCACAGTGCCCCTTACATCAGGTGTCCCCATCACAGTGCCCTCTTACATCGGGTGTCCCCATCACAGTGCCCCTTACATCAGGTGTCCCCATCACAGTGCCTCTTCAATCAGGTGTCCCCATCACAGTGCCTCTTAAATCAGGTGTCCCCATCACAGTGCCCTCATACATCAGGTGTCCCCATCACAGTGCCTCTTACAACAGATGTCCCCATCACAGTGCCCCTTACATCAGGTGTCCCCATCACAGTGCCTCTTCAATCAGGTGTCCCCATCACAGTGCCTCTTAAATCAGGTGTCCCCATCACAGTGCCCCTTACATCAGGTGTCCCCATCACAGTGCCCCTTACATCAGGTGTCCCCATCACAGTGCCCCTGACATCGGATGTCCCCATCACAGTGCCCCTTACATGAGGTGTCCCCATCACAGTGCCCCTCACATCGGATGTCTCCATCACAGTGCCCTCTTACCTTATAATGTCGGGAAGGCAGAGTGCGTTAGCCGGAAGGTAAAGCAGGCTGCAGGTCTTGATGCCAATGATTCAAATCCTACCATTTTTACCCCACCACCATCCCGTTTAAACATAGTGAGCATCACAAGGGAAACTTCTCATTGAATACAAGTGCCATCCCTTGTGCTGATACAAAAAATTATAATCTTAGGCTTTAATACATGAGGTTCAGAGGGGTCAAAAATGGAAGCTTTTTGTGTTGCCAAACAGATTTTATTTGTGATTTTTTTATCAACTGTTTTTTTAAACAGATAATTTCATGCTTACCTTCGACCACTGTATCAGCATCAAGACCATCTTTTTACGATTTTGCCATCTACTACTCACAGGCATTTGTGTAGAAGATAAAAATGATGACTTTGCTGGCCGGTTTTATCTTTGTAAAAATATCCAGTTGTTCTGTTCAGTTTTGCAGTGTATAGATATTTATTGTTTGTCCCTTTGAGACTTGTGAACTTTTTACAGACTTTGATGAGGACACGCAAAACACAGAAGTAGGTTAAAGTGACCCCGCCTCTACAGGGATGAATGTAAAATAAAGACATCCTGTAAAAGAACATACCATGGTATGGGAAGGACACCTAGAATGGTCCTGCCCACCTACTGCGAGTGGGTGTGGTCAAAAATAGTAGACACGGTTATTGCTGGAGTTTAGATAAAGAAACAATTTTTTTCAGTACAGCTTCAGTTATATTTACCTGCAATGAATATGTCCCACAATGTGCAGGCTGCTAGATGCTATAGAAATCTTCACTGGAGGGCTGCCCTGTCCTCTTCCTGCTGTTGAGCTTCCTGTGCTTTGGGGGTTAACAGCTGTGCGAAAGATGATCTGCCCTCTCCTCCTATCAGAAAAGTTCTTTCATTGATTGCACTGTCTGTAACACGATTTGTGAATGAAAGAGAGGGTCATATGAACTGTATTGTTGCTGTATCGTCTCCCGTTATGTTGTAAAGCGCTGAGCAAACTGTTGGCGCGATATAAATCCTGTATAATAATAATGTAACTGGCCAGATCACAAATCATGTTAGATGCAGTGTAATCAGTGAACTTTTCTCATTGGAGAGGGCATGTCTGCATCCGATCATCTTTAGTGCAAATGAACCTGGAGACCCGAAGCTGTTGAGCCCCACAGTGCTAGAAGTCGGGCACCAGGAAGAGGACGGGGCAGATTTCTACAGAATCGTGAGACATCCATCATTACAGGCAAGTAATGTAAGGAAAGCTATAGAGATTTTTATTTTGTTTTTTAACTAAATTTCAGCTTTAATAAAAGAAGTGTCACATCATGGTATATGGCTCGTAGGGACTTTTTTGTAGACCTGATAAAGAGGCAGGGATACACATTACTGCTGGATTACATATGACTGAACAAGCAATAAAAATAGCTTTCCATGCTGCAATCCCTTCCACTATTTGTAGACACCTTTCCCCACCACACTCTTTCATTGGTAGTCAGTGACTGTAATAATTAACACACCACCCCTCCCTTTCATTACTGTTCAGGGCAGTAATAGGTATCCCCCCACCATCACCAGCATCCTTCATTGGTGTTCAGTGGCAGTAATATTAAAGCCCCCCTTTTATTGGTGGTCAGTGGCAGTAACAATTATCTCTCCTTTTATTGGTGGTCAGTAGCAATAATAATTAACACCCCACCTTACCCCTTCATTGGTGGTAAGGGCAATAATAATTACCACCCCACCCTATCCCTTCATTGGTGGTCAGTGGCAGTAATATTAAAAGACCCTCTCCCTTTGTTGGTGGTCAGTGGCAGTAATATTAAAGCCCCCTTTCATTGGTGGTAAGTGGTAGTAACAATTAACCCCCCAACCACTTTCATTGGCGGTCAGTAGAAATTACAAATACCCCTCTTTTTATCAGTGGTCAGTTGCAATAATAATTACCACCCCACCCTATCCTTTCATTGTCGGTCAGTGGCAATAATAATTGACACCTCACCCTTCCCCCTTCATTGGTGGTTAATGGCAATAATAATTAACAACCCACCCCTTCGTTGGTGGTCAGTTGCGATAATAATTGACACCTCACCCTTCATTGGTGGTCAGGGGCAATAATAATTAACAGCCCACCCCTCCCCTCCCCTCCCCCTTCATTGGTGGTCAATGGCAATAATAATTAACAACCCACTCCTTCATTGGTGGTCAGGGGCAATAATAATTACCAGCCCACCCCTCCCCCTTCATTGGTGGTCAATGGCAATAATAATTAACAACCCACTCCTTCATTGGTGGTCAGGGACAATAATAATTAACAGCCCCGCCACTCCCCCTGCATTGGTGGTCAATGGCAATAATAATTAACAACCCACCTCTTCATTGGTGGTCAGGGGCAATAATAATTAACAACCCACTCCTTCATTGGTGGTCAAGGACAATAATAATTAACAGCCCCGCCACTCCCCCTTCATTGGTGGTCAATGGCAATAATAATTAACAACCCACCCCTTCATTGGTGGTCAGGGGCAATAATAATTAACAGCCCACCCCTTCATTGGTGGTCAGGGACAATAATAATTAACAGCCCACCCCTCCCCCTTTATTGGTGGTCAGTGGCAATAATAATTAACAACCCACCCCTTCATTGGTGGTCAGGGGCAATAATAATTAACAGCCCACCCCTCCCCCTTCATTGGTGGTCAGTGGCAATACCAAATAATTGTCATTGGTGGTCAGGCCCCACCTCATTACACATGGAGCAAATGAAGGCTTACGCAACCCCCGACATGCTACCACGTACATCTGCCTTTTATAATGCATAATGCAGTGGCAGTAATATTAACCCCCCCCCCCTTTCATCGGTGGTCAGTGGTAGTAATAATTAACCCCACCCCACCTTCATTAGTGGCAGAAACAATTACCTTCCACCCCCTTTCATTGGTGGTCAGTGGCAGTAATAATAATTAACACCCTCCCCCTTCCAATGGTGGTCAGTGGCAGTGACAGTTAATTTTCATTGGTGGTCAGTCGCCACCTCATTATACATATACATGAGTTGCATTATAAGAGGCGGCTGTACACGGTAGTACGCAGGGGGTTGGCATTCACTATGCAGGCTTATGCAACCCTCTGCGCACTACCGTGTACAGCTGCCTCTTATAATGCATCTCAATGGGCGACTGTATGGGGTGGCAGCGGGTCCTAGGAGTGTCATTACACAGACTCTGCAGTCCTCTGTGGGACCATGTGCTTGAGGCCTAAAGCATCCACATTTGCACTAATGTATATTCAAAACGTTCAGAGTTCAGAGTGAGCGCTCAGAGAGTACATCAGTCCCCCTGCACGGTGCTTTGCACACTATCATGAACTCTTCTATAGCTTTTGAAGGGGCATCTGTATGCAGCAGCAGGTCCCAGGAATGTCATTTCACAGGCTCTGTATGCTCCTCCATGGACCCTGTATGGCTGTGTGCATGAAACCTTCATATTTGTGTTGCCAAATCTTTTTCCATTTGTATAGTGTGAGGAAGGTTTAGAATATCAGTCATATTTATCCTGCTTCTTCATCCACATTTGGAAAAAAATTCCATAACTTCCTGTCCAAGTGCCCCCAGCACAGCTGTTACAAATTTGTGCCTAATAGATTTATTTCCTATGATCATCAGCTCCATCTAGAGCTGGGTCTCCAAACTTTTTAAACAAAAGGCCAGTTTACTGTCCTTCAGGATTTAGGGGGGCCAGACTGTGGCCAGCGTGAGTAGAAAATGTCTTGGCATCAGTGGAAGTAAACACTGCCCCATTGTTGGTTTTAGCAGAAGGAATAGTGCCCCATTGTTGGTATCAATGGCAGACACAGTTCCCAATTAATAGTGTCAGTGGGAGGAATGGTGCCTCATCATTGGTGTCGATTTGAGGAATAGTGTCCCAAGGGCCAGAGAGAGAGGCAAGCAAAGGGCCGCATCTGGCCCCCAGGCCGCAGTTTGGAGACCACTGATCTAGAGAGTATAATGTGGTATTTTCCTGATCAGGAAAATACCACATTTTGGCCACTTGATGGGTAGAGGATATGTATAGGGCACATCAATGGAGGAGGCTGTGGACCAAGAGATGTCAGCCGGGGATGGAGGAGACACTGGACAACAGGCAGCACTTCTAGGAGTTGAAGCAAATTTGGCCACCTTGGCCATTTGATGGAGCTGAGGATCATAAGAAATAAATGTATTGGGCAAAATTTGTGATGGTGGGTGAACACTTGGGACACTCGTCCAGCAATGTTTTAATAAATAGACCGCGATGTGTGTATGGCCAGTTTTAGAGGTGTCACCAGAACAAGAGATGCTAATGGACACAATTTTTCTGATGACAACTGGAATTTCCTTTACTTTTACTGATATCCTATTGTTTCCTGTTACATCTCCAGGATGGGAATTGAGAGGAAATCTCCCCAATGGGACACAGGCAGTTAAAAAACTGACGGGTTTTACCCTTACACTATCCAAAAGAAGAAAATTTGGGGTTATAAATTCAATTTAATATTTACAGTTCATTGAAAGCTAACTTCAGATATGGGCAGCTAAAAATAGCCATTCTGTGCCCAAGTTATACTCTGATCCAGGATGTAGCTAATTATAGAAAAAATATTTTTTATTTCTAGGTTTACATTCTCAAGTGAATTGTCAACAACAGAATAACACAGACAAAAATAAAAACATCACGCCATCAAGTCTAATAAAACAGAATGATTGCACAACCTTTTCTTTTAAATCAGTACCTCCTATGGTCCCCAAGTCCTCTGTACACGGAATAACCGGACGTTAGCGCTGAGCCACAAATCTCAGTCTCTGTGTGTATACCAAGTCCGCTATGTACAACGCCAGGTTGATATGGGTGAAGATGGTGACCACTAGTTGGCTGTCCCACGGGCAGCGCCCCCAATAACATTTGGCCGGTCTGGATGGAGACCCATATTTTGCATCGAAGCAGAAGACAGGCCATATAACGGACGCACTCATGTACATCAGTATCGCAACCACCGTATAGATCACCACAAAGCGTTCAAAGGGGCAGCGAAGTGTCACCGCCCTTCCGGTGATGTTGAGAACGATCACCACTACAGTCACTGCAAAGCAAAAACTGTACACGGCCACGCACCACTGAGTGGCCACATACCTCTTGTATTGGCTTTCCGTAGCCAGAGCTCCGAAGATCACGCATGCCACAAAGGCCTGGACCACTTTCAGGAGCCCCGCCGCCGTGGCCATGTAGCTGCAGGGCATACCGGGCTTGGCACGGGTCAAAAACACCTCCACAGCGTAGACCAGGAATAAGAGCCCCGCGCAGATGCTGACCGCCAGTCTGTGGTTCCTGGTGCCGCAGTCAGACGATGAACAGTTCATGGTGACGAAGTAAAGCGGGTAGATGACACAAGCCGTGAGGGTCATGAGAGAAGCCAGCATGGCAAAGGCCGCAGTGAAGTTCCCCCAGGACAGGTTGCGTAGGCAGGACTGCAGCCTTGTGAAGTCACAGATGACGATGAGGGTGGTGATCGCAAAACAGAAGCACCATACAAAGACGCAGAAGGTTCCGTAGGCTGCGCTGAACCCGGCTCGGTGGAGAACTAGGCTGAAGGTGGCACATCCGAACAGTAGTTGAAGCAAGCGCACAACCCCAACCTTGGACCACACAGCCTGGACATTTAGATAAGCCCCTCCAGAATGGTCCATGTTTGGATACAAAACTGAAGAGGACCTTGGTCTTGGTCTCCGAGCTCCTCTACTAGTCCGTGCCTCTTGTTGGGCTGGTCACCTCCAGAATGACAGTATGACCGTGCTGAGATCCTCTGAGCATATTCTGAGTATAAATAGGAGGCAGTATTTATAGTGTTGGATGAAGTTCAGAACAGTCCCTTCGAGGGGATGAGACGGTTCCCCTTACAGACGAGCACATTCCAAAAAGTCCACCTGTCACAGCACTCACATACCTCAAGTAGGATAATGATCTCAGACCATCACACACTAGATAACACGAGAATTTTAGACTGCATTATTTATTCCTCCATGAAGAACACGGATATAAGAAATGTAAAATTTTTATTCATTTATGGCCCAGATCTGATTTTGGATGGAACATGAATTTCCAAATTTTGGGTGGAGAATTAAGATATAAAATAGATTTTTTTTTTTAGAGATATGCAGGGGCGGATTGACAACTCATGGGGCCCCCGGGCAATAGGGGATCATGGGGTCCCTGTGTCCTTGGCCAAACCCAAAAATGCCTATGAAAAAGGTACCAGGTGCATCTCATGGGGCCCCATACTTACCCGGGCCCTCGGGCAGTGCCCGATTTTCCAAATGGTCAATCCGCCCCTGGGTATATGTTACATATGATTTGGCCCGTGATTTCACATTTACAAAGGGCTCATTCGCATCATGAGGTGCGTCTGAGCGCGTGTGCTTTTTTCACATTCCCATGTTTTAGGGCAGGCTATGCATTTGAATGGGCTGCCTTATGTACACAAAACGTTAATGGTGCGGGCAAAACATTTCAAATCACACCACACCAAAACAGTACTATGCATTTTGGTGGGCGTGAATGCATGTACAATTGCCAGATGCATGAGGGGGTCATTCGGAATTAACCTCCCTAGCGGTATGATTATGTCCATATTTCTGTGCTCAAAGTGGTACATTTTTTTTTGCATGGAAATATATATTTTTTTTATTGTAGGCCTGTAATTTTTAGGAATAACTCACTGAAATCTGTCCGAACAAGAGTCTAGTAAACATCCCGGATATAATAAAATTTGAAACACGAAATAATAAATTATAATTTAATAATCATAAAAAATAATAATATAATAATAAATTTAATTCAATAATATAATCAAACCAAAAACACTGAAATTTGAAATAGAGCGCCAAGTTCGCACGTCGCAGAATCATTTTCAGTGTCTGATGACGAATTTCCCCACGAATCATTATCACTCAATTCTGCAAGTGGTTCTGATTTACTATCGCTGTTCTCTAGCCGGTCTAAAACCGCTTTTGACCTAAAGGGACGCTTTTTGGACGCCATGGACGTTTCTCAGTTTCCAGGCAGAAAGAACAGTAAAAATGCAGGCAGGGCGCCGGACAAAGCACTCGGGACAAAATGTATGTGAAATGGTTTGATACAGGAATGTTATACTACGTGATTTTAGTGTATTTAGTGAATGTCACTATTTGTCATTTTTAAATTTCCCGCCGCTCCGTCCCCCGTACGTCCCGACGTCGCAGGGAATGGAACCCAGAAGACGGATGCCGGCATCAGCCGGAGGACAATACAGGGGACACTGCAGGAGGGACATCGCGGGAGCGCAGGACAAGGTAAGCGAAGAAGAGATCCCGGAGCAATGCTGCAGTGTATTCCTGAGTGTAGCTCGGGGTTACCGCTTGTGGTGCTGAAACTACCCCGAGCTACACTCGGGAATACCGCCAGGGGGGTTAAAGGCATTCATGCACGTCTGCGGAAGGCAGTCTGTTTTCTTGGGGTGCAGGAAAATGCGCAATTTGGCATGTGGTGCTGCATCGGATCAAACCCTTAAGCTGGCCATACACTAGTAGAATTTAATTTAAATCTTTTTCATTTTAAGAACCTTCTTCTGATTTTCTAAACTTTAGTGGGGTCAAATTGGTGTTTGATTCAATTGCAATGATGGGAAAATGCGAAGGAGCAGGATGGAAAAAGCGTTTTAAAAAAAATGAATTTCTGAGTGCCTGCCGCTATTCTAAAAAGTGATACGTGGTGGATCGCTGTTCAGAGGTGTTTGACAGACAGTAAGGCCCTCTGCTTAATCAAAATGCCAACTCCCCTGCCCCCCCTTCACCACAACGGTTGCATGGCTGTTGTGGCATAGTTCCTTTCACTTGAAGGGGTCACAATTGGCAGCGGTACTGCTTGCCCAATGCAGCATGCCATTTCTTTATTAATGCAGCCACAAAGCAAAGCAGCACGACCACGGCATGATTACATCCCTGAGCAGCTGTATGCTATTGTTTAGGTAGGTGTCTGGGGGCAGTAAAACTGCAGCTCAACCAGTGGCAGACTGACAATTCATGGGGCCCCCGGGCAATAGGGGATCATGGGGCCCTTGTGTCTTTGCCCAAACTCAAAGCACACCCAAAAAAAGCCTATAAAAAGGTATCAGGGGCATTTCATAGGGCCCCCTACTGACCCCAGGCCTTCGGGCAGTGCCGGAGTGTTCAAATGGTCAGTCTGCCCCTGGGCTCAACCACCTGCTTTTGCTCCCCAGCCTCCCGTGTGACTGATCCATAACTGTGTATGTAGTTTCGTTCAGGAAAGAATGAACATAGTTGTTGCACAAAATACATGAACACTGTATTCCAACAATTTTCTAACCGGTTTCTTCAAATTTTCTCTTTATTGCTGTTAAAAACAAATGTCAGAGTGACCTCCACTAAGGATTAGAAAATTAAATGAACATTCATAAAAGGAAAACCGTTTGAAGGAAATTCTGTATGTGTTGCTTTGGGTTGACCATGGACTATTCCATCTGATTTTACAATGTTTTAGATCTACCGTCAACTTTGGAGTACTAGGGCCCTTCCTATTATATACAGACTGATTGCACTGTTTGTCCACATTAGGGATAGGCTGAACACCCCTGTGTTCGGTTCACGGTCGAACATTCAAACCAAATGAATGTTCGACCACAAACTTCAAACTCAATGCAAGTCTATGGGAGTCGAACTTGTAAATTCAAAAGTGCCCATTTTGAAGGCTTATATGCAAGTTATTGGCCATAAGAGGGGGATGGGGACTCGGTTACTGCCCTGAGGGACATGAATCAGTGAAAAAGAAAATGTCAAAAAGTACCGTTTTTAAAGGGGCAGTAATGTTTCATTGCCTAAAGTAAAAAAAGAAAGAAAAATTCTTTTAAATATCATGCCTTGGGGGTTCCCCCTGACCGCAGATAGCCGAATGATGGCTTCACTGTGGCCGACCAGTTCTGGGAGGGTGTCATACGACGTCCTCCCAGAATGCGCTCTCCCTCGCACCCGGCGATCTCCGTGATCGGTGTCCTAAGGACACAGCTGATCACATGATGTGGTAAAAGGCCAATCACAGCAGCCTTTTACCACGTGATCAGCTGATCACTGGTAAATGCAGTTGCCGGTTATTGGATGCACTTTCCTCACGCTGTCACAGCGTGAGGAAAGTGCTGCCGATAACCGGCAGTTGTCAGAGGACGGATCGGCACCAGTCATCAGGGAACTGATGATCAGTGCCAACCACCAGTGCCACTCACATGTGCCCAGCAGTGCCGCCCACCTGTGCCCAGCAGTGCCACCCAGAGCCCATCAGTGCCACCCATCATTGCTGCCCAGCAGTGCAGTCAGTCAGTGCCCAGCAGTGCCACCTATCAGTGCCGCATATCAGTGCCCATCATTGTTGAATACCAGTGCAGCATTAGTGCCACCTCATCAGCGCTATCAGTGCCCATCAGTGCAGCCTCATCAACGCACATCAGTGAAGGAGAAAAATTACCTATTTGCAAACTTTTATAATAGAAACAAAGAAAAAAAATGTTTTCACAATTTTTGCTCTTTTTTTGTTTATAGCGCAAAAAATAAAACACCCCAGTGGTGATTAAATACCACCAAAAGAACGCTCTATTTGTGTGAAAAAAATTATAAACAATTCACATGGGTACAGTGTTGCATGACCACGCAATTGTCAAAGTGTGTCAGCACTGAAAGCTGAAAATTGGTCAAGGCAGGAAGGGGGTATAAGTGCCCGGTAGGCAAGGGGTTAAACTACCTGAAAAGTTGCACATCTGTATAATGTATAGAACCTGCTGCAGCAGCGACTGACAAAAAAAACAAAAAACAAAAAACAAAAACAGCATGGAGTCCCCCCCCATTCTCTACCAGATCCTTTAGGCCTGGTAGAAAGGTTAGGAGGGACCCCCCAGTAAACTAAATAAAAAAAATGTGTGTGGGGTTCCCCCTAAAAGCCGTATTAGGCCCTTTAGGCCTGATAGAGCTTTTAAGGGGAACTCCACCACCCAAAAATGGGGTGGGGGCGTGGGGTTCCCCCTAAATGCCTCCCCTCCCTCCCTCCCTGTGGCCTACCAGACCACGTGCCCTGAGCATTGGGACTATGTCCTCATGCCGATGGGGACAAGCGCCGCTTCCTCACAACCCTGGCCTGGTGGTTATGGGGATCTGCGGGCAGGGGAGCTCATTAGCATCAGGGTACCCCTTTAAATAGGGGGACACCCTGATGCTGCCCCCCTCCTTGTGAATGAGTAAGGGGTAAGGTTCCTTAATTGAACAAAAAACAAAACTACAGTCCTTTATAAAAAAAAAAAAATTACAAAAAAAAAAAAAATGATAGTCAATCACGGCGTCCAGCATTGTCACGCCGACTCTCTGAAATAAAAAATAAAGCCTGACCCCCTACGTACCCGCTAAGCACTCGCCACAATCTGACATTTGCCGGTCAGATTTCAACAATTGGGCAGCGTTAGCGGTGCATTATTTACATCCTCATATACATATTTCTAGACAATATTTCTTATTCGATCCATAAAATCATTAAATATGAGCGCTGACCCCATTTAAAACAGCACATCATATTTGCTGTTACTTATTATGCCAGTCTGAATAAAATGTTTGGCAAAGCATGCCTGGCTTTATTTAAACTGTCGATTTACAACTGAACTCCAGGCCAATCAATTATTGTCTAAATACATTCATCATGTGTAATCATCCTTGAATCTTGGTATACTTTGTGCATTTCTTCCAGATCTGTGCAGTAATCCAGTGTGACGCTTTACCTGTAATAAAGACCGCTCACTGCTGCTTTCTTTTCTTGTGTAGAGTGACTGGTCTTGTCTCCACCCCCTGCTGTAGCTCTCTGCAGGCCTGTAGGGGGTGGAGACTGCTGGGCCCCTCCCACAGCCATGCTCTCGGCACAAGCTATGTACAGCAGACTGATGATGCCATTGTTACTTTTACAAGGAAGTACACTATTTTGCCAAAAGTATTGGTCGGCCTGCCTTCACACACACATGAACTTGAATGCCCCCCCAGACTTAGTCCGTAGGGTTCAATATTGAGTTGGCCCCGCCCTTTGCAGCTATAACAGCTTCAACTCTTCTGGGAAGGCCGTCCACAAGGTTTAGGAGGGTGTCTATGGGAAGGTTGGACCATTCTTCCAGAAGCACATTTGTCAGGTCAGGCACTGATGTCGGGGGAGGAGGCCTGGCTCACAGTCTCCGCTCTAATTCATCCCAAAGGTGTTCTATGGGGTTGAAATCAGGACTCTGTGCAGGCCAGTCAAGTTCCTCCACCCCAAACGGGCTCCTCCATGTCTTTATGGACTTTGCTTTGTGCACTGGTGTGCAGTCATGTTGGAACAGGAAGGGGCCATCCCCAAACTCTTCCCACAAAGTTGGGAGCATGAAATTGTCCAAAATGTCTTGGTATGCTGACTCCTTAAGAGTTCCCTTCACTGGGACTAGGGGGCCAAGTCCAACCCCTGAAAAACAACCCCACACCATAATCCCCCCTCCACCAAACTTTACACAATGCCAAGTGTTGTTTATACACAGGTCACTCCTCCGTCGGAGAAACTTGGCAATCTCCAGGTGCTGGCAAGTAAATCACTGGCAGGGACCCGGTGATTGACAGCCGAGGCCGTGAATGGCACCCGGAAATCACACTAATATATATACACACACACACTATATATACATATATATATATACATATACACATACACATACATACATATATATATACACACACACACACTATATATATACATATATATATATATATACATATATATATATATATATATATATATATATATATATATATATACACACACACACACACACACAATTTTGCATACCCCTGCCACCCTGTAGCAGTATTTCTGCTGTAGGTTGGAGGGGGAATGGTTAAGGTGCACCACTTAACATATAGAAAAAGTGGTGTCATCCTCCTGGCTGTGCTGCCTGGCAGAGGTACATAAACTACAAAAGTGGCCAGGCAGAATTGAAAATGTGTTGCTAAATATAAATATGCATTTCAACATTTAGACATTTTGCCCAGCATTCAGCTTTATAAAACAAATACTCAGATTTTTTGCATAAACTCAGTCATGACTGGTTCTCTTCCATAAAAAATAAAATGTAGACACTCAGGATAGAAAGTTCTCCTTTTTTTTATTTAATGAGGGAATAGTTTCCATGATACAGGACATGCAGGTTCTATTTACAACTGTACACAGGGCAGCAATCCTGCCCTCATTCATAAATAGGATTTACAAACTCCAATAAATAACACGGCTCCCCCACAAACGAGGTTTGTTTGCTTAGTTTTATAAAAAATATATCTTACAAAAGAAAAAAAAAAAAAAGTACCTAAAAATGTATTCTCTATAATTCTTGCAGACTAAAAAGTCACTATAAAGAAGGGAACTTCCTGCTCATCACAAGCATGCCTTTATTTACTAAGGCAAAGGGCAGCAGGACTCATGTACAAAAGTAACTGCATACAGTACTGTACACGTGCCACCAGCCAATCTGATGCCTTCCTTTATTTCCTAAGAAGCTCCAGAGAAAGGCAGAGGGAATCCAGTTGGTTGCTATAGGGCCCATTCCCACCAGCAGCCAATCTAATCATGGCCGCTGGTGTGTGCTGGGAGGAATACAGCTGATGCGCCAATCCTGGTGCATTACACGGTTTACTTTTTTTTTTTCTTTTACATTATTGAAATATCTCAAGTGACATTTCATTAAGGCTAGGATCACATAAGTGCAATGTGGCAGCACGTATGCCTTTTTTTCCCCGCACATTACCATGTGTTGTGGTAGGGAAACTCATTCATTTAAATTGGCTGCCTACCACATCCAAAAACACACTAAAGAAGTTACTTTTTTTTAAAACTGCATTGCGGCAAAAAAAAAAAAAAAAAGGTATTTTATTAACATTCATATTGGCACACAATTTTACATGCATCTTAGCAAGGCGTGTTGGAGTGCAATTAAGCATTACAAGGCACCACCGCGCCTACAAATGAGATGCAAGTTTTATGCATTGTAGGAGCATGCACAATTTTGCATGCATATCTGCATTGCACAAATATGTATATCTAGCCCAAGTTCTATTGGCTGCAATGCATTGGATCACATCACATGACTCTGGGAGAAAAAAAAGAAAAAAAAAAAAAAGTACAACATGCCTATTTTCTTTCAGTACACAGCACCCTGGTGTGAATTGGCCTAATAGGGAGCAAGGCTTTTTGCCTAGTGTTGGAATGGTGCCTGCCAACCCACCTGCCGTGAATGGGTACTGCGCTCTATGGCTCAGTGTAGTCCTATGCAACCAATCAGGTATCACACAAATCAATCAGGTTAATATGGGAAGCACATTTTCTATTTTTTGACTGCCTCATCCCCACTGGCAATGTCATACAGGGGACTATGTGCATTTATAGGACATTTATAAATGCATGTAAGGTAACTTGCTTTTGGGTGCGTTCACTTTAGCGTTTAAAAAAAAAAAAAAAAATGTGCGCGTCCAGAGCAGATTGAATACACTGAACCATTCTAAAAAGCATGCTCTTTTAAACACAAGGGAAAGTGTTCTTGGAAGTATAACATTTGTCTATACATCCCAAATCAATTTCTCTGCATTTAAATAAATGCAAAATGAAGGAGGCTAGTGTGAACGTAACTCAATTGGTGCACTATTAAAAGAAAAAAAAAAAAAAAGTCACCCCCCCAGCCGCATCCAAAATTGCAGTATATCTTAGAGTCTTATTTTCACTGTGAGGTACAGCTTCTCCTCACTCTCAACAAATTTCTCTATTAGGACTGGGAACGGCCATGGGGAAAAGCAGAAGTCCAACTGGCACGTACGCCACAATAGGAGACAGGCCTGCCTTTAGACCCCCATGGCCATTCCACATCCAGAGAAAAAATGCTCACTAGGAACAGATAAGAACAGTGAAAGTAAGTTTTGAGGATGACCCAAACATCTAACTGTAATTGATGATGATTATGGGGTAAGGAGAGGGAGCTGCTGAGGTTTCTTTTAAAAGCTTTATAAATCCTTTAAAACCCAAATCCAGCCAAAAATGTCGGGGAATGAGAGGGAGTGATAAAACATTTCTCTAGCAGTGACACAAACATTTTTTTTTGGAGAGCAGGAAGGGTTAAGAACGTCTGACAATGTTTTTTACTGCTGCCTTTTGGCCTTCTGTCCCACTAACAGCTGAACTTCCCATTTCCTCTATGGGCATCTCGGGGACAGGAAATGGAGCTACAGACAGAATAAAAAATGTGAACTAAGCTTCAAATTTCATACGAATACTTTTATCCAAAAATATTGGCTGGGAGTTATGATTTAAAAAAATATCCAAATATTATATGCCAATTGGGCCTCATGGCCTATGGAGGTCAAGAACACTGCTGAGAAGGGAGCATTGCTAGTAGCAAAATGGTCCTCAAAAAAAGCCAAAGCACTGACTGGCTTCTGTATTCATGGGTCCTCAATAGAAAAACCTTGTCTGACTGGTTCCCAACCTCTGACAATGCAACTGACCTCCATTTTGTCTGGCCAACCTTTTATGATACAGCCCCATGCTCATTTAATTTTTTTTTTACAAGAGGAACTTAAGCCTTTGCCCCAATACTTTGCTTCCACATAAGATTCTTCAATTGTCATAATCAGTTTTTCCCACCAAGATCAGATATTGTTACCCCTGTAATCCACACTTTCCTTAAAGGGTAGATAAACCCAAAATACAAGTTTATTTCAGGTAAAATTTCCACCAGTATGTGAGAATACGTACATTTCTTGAGATATTGGTCATTGCATTTTGTGATGTAGGTTTACCAGCCCTTTAAGTTGCTCACTGTTTGTGTTAAAAGAGCCCCTCCCATAAATATAACCCCCCCGAATAAAAGCTTTCTTGCCCCCTAACTAGCTGCTCAGAACACCCAGCAGCTTGCCTGGCTCCATGCCTTGCTGACTGGCCATTTTCTGAACATCAAAGCCAAGGTGCATGAGGAACTGGACCACACTCATCTCCTGACCCGTGTAGTGGTCCCGGATGGAGGGGCAGGTGGGGTTACACTGTGGCCAGGGGCAGCTGTCCATTAAGTGGTAGGGGCAACCCTTTAAAGGAGTCTTGCTGTTCTTGTTGTTTTCTTGAAGACTACGGTCCCAACAGTGCAGAGCACGGGAGAGAGAGGTGCCGCGAACTTGAACTTCGGTCCAATGACTGTGAAAATAAAAGATATACAGTGCAGGTGTTACATTTGGACTGGTCTTAAAACTACCAAAACCAATAAATTAAAAAGAATATCTAAAGCAGTAACTTTTTTTGATTTTGGATAAAGAAGGAGATGGTTAGAACTTAGCAAGAAGATAGCTTTCCAAAAAAGGGAAGTCTTCAAAGATGGATGTCACAAAAACAGGTATCCAAACTGACTCACTGATGAGCAGAGACAAGGAGGAAAAGAGGGATAAAAAGCCAGGAGAGCGATCTTTTTAAGGGTAGTATTCAGTTGTACTTATGGGAAAAAGTATGCCAAAAAGTTAAACGTATGCTCACATTCATACATTTGTTGGACACCCATCCTAGGGCAAAGCAACCTATTTAGGCACAGGTGGATAATATGACCATATCTCCATGCAGAGTGTGTAGTGGCACTCAAAGCTCATTGGGGTTTTCCAGAAATTCTTGCACCACGCTAGGCTGCACTCCGATCCAGTGAACAGTGGTAGAAAGCATAAGGCCCCAAAATGGAACCAGTGTGTGGTCAGCAGAGGTGCCCATTCAGTAAAAAGGTGCTTCAAACTGGACTCTTCAAAAAGGTTGGTATTTATTGATCATACAAACAGGTTAAAACACCATCGAAACGTTTTGTGGCTCCTTAGTGGCCTCCTCGTGAGGAAAAGGTCTACAGTAGAAGGCGCACCAGCCTAACGCATTACCACAATATTAAGTTAATATTGAGGTAATGCGCTAGGCTGGTGCGCCTTCTGTTTTTTATGTTTTTATAGTTGCATCTCTGGTTTCCTCTGACCTATTGGGGGGCAGCACAGCCGGTAACATCTTTGACCTACTCAAAGACCAGTCAACAGTCCCATGGTGCCAACGCATTGCTCTTGATTGCAGGAGATGTTTTTCTTGTTTGTAAAGGTGTACAGTACACTGGATGAACTACACAAGTAATATTTTTATGCATTTCATGCAGTGTACTGTACACCTTTTCCTGAGTAAGAGGCCACTAAAGATCCACAAAAAACTTAAAGATGGTATTTTAATCTGTTTTTTATGATCAATAATGACCTTCTTGAAGAATACACTTGGAAGCACCTCTGCTGACCACACACTGGTTCCATTTTGGTGTCCGAATTGATAGAAGTCCACCCTATTCATGTTCTGGCAATTCCAATTTTTAGATTTTCAAGTTCAACCATAAAAAAAAAAAAGTTAGAATCCTACACCCACAATTGATCCAGAGGAAGGCAAATAAACCCAGCAAAGCATGATCCAATTTGCTCCTGCAGTGACAAAAAAAAATTCCTTCCTGATCCCCCAAGAGGCAGTCCGATATTCCCTGGATCAACTTTACCTATAAATGTTATATCCAGTTATATTCTGTGTATTGAAGAAAGAATCCAGGACTTTTTTAAAGCAATCCGCTGAGCTGGCCAGAACCCTCTCTTGAGGGAGTCTATTCCACATTTTCACAGCTCTTACTGTGAGGAAACCTTTCCGTGCTTGGAGATTACATTTCTGTTCCTCCAGACGTAGAGAGTGCCCCCTTGTCCTCTGTGATGATCTCAGGGTGAATAACTACACCGAGTTCACTATATGAACAACTGATGTATTTATACATGGAGATCATATCCCCCCTTATGTATTATACATGGTGATCATATCCCCCCTTATGTATTATACATGGAGATCACATCCCCCCTTATGTATTATACATGGAGATCACATCCCCCCTTATGTATTATACATGGAGATCACATCCCCCCTTATGTATTATACATGGAGATCACATCCCCCTTATGTATTTGTACATGGAGATCATATCCCCCTTATGTAGTTGTACATGGAGATCATATCCCCCCCCTTATGTATTATACATGGAGATCATATCCCCCCCTTATGTATCATACATGGAGATCATATCCCCCTTATGTATCATACATGGAGATCATATCCCCCTTATGTATCATACATGGAGATCATATCCCCCCTTATGTATCATACATGGTGATCATACCACCCCTTATGTATCATACATGGTGATCATACCACCCCTTATGTATCATACATGGAGCTCACATCCCCCCTTATGTATTATACATGGAGATCACATCCCCCCTTATGTATTATACATGGAGATCACATCCCCCCTTATGTATTATACATGGAGATCACATCCCCCCTTATGTATTATACATGGTGATCACATCCCCCCTTATGTATTATACATGGTGATCACATCCCCCCTTATGTATTATACATGGAGATCACATTCCCCCTTATGTATTATACATGGAGATCATATCCCCCCTTATGTATTATACATGGAGATCATATCCCCCCCTTATGTATTATACATGGAGATCATATCCCCCCCTTATGTATTATACATGGAGATCACATTCCCCCTTATGTATTATACATGGAGATCACATCCCCCCTTATGTATTATACATGGAGATCATATCCCCCCCTTATGTATTATACATGGAGATCATATCCCCCTTATGTATTATACAAGGAGATCATATCCCCCCTTATGTATTATACATGGTGATCATATCCCCCCTTATGTATTATACATGGAGATCATATCCCCCCTTATGTATTATACATGGAGATCATATCCCTCCCTTATGTATTATACATGGAGATCATATCCCCTCTTATGTATTATACATGGAGATCATATCCCCCTTATGTATTATACATGGAGATCATATCCCCCTTATGTATTATACAAGGAGATCATATCCCCCCTTATGTATTATACATGGAGATCATATCCCCCCCTTATGTATTATACATGGAGATCATATCCCCCCTTATGTATTATACATGGAGATCATATCCCCCCTTATGTATTATACATGGTGATCATATCCCCCCTTATGTATTATACATGGAGATCATATCCCCCCTTATGTATTATACATGGTGATCATATCCCCCCTTATGTATTATACATGGAGATCATATCCTCCCTTATGTATTGTACATGGAGATCATATCCTCCCTTATGTATTATACATGGTGATCATATCCCCCCTTATGTATTATACATGGTGATCATATCCCCCCTTATGTATTATACATGGTGATCATATCCCCCCTTATGTATTATACATGGAGATCATATCCCCCCTTATGTATTATACATGGTGATCATATCATATGGTTATCTGTTCCGAATCTCCAGTCTTATTATTTGGCGGCTAACATTGCCCCCTTGTCTCATGTTCATGCATCTCATCACTTCCCTCTGTGGGCTGTTGTAGATATGATGGACTCTCACCCGATACCACTCTCCTCCTTGCCATGGCTTCCTACTTCTCAACGTCCATCTACCCTTGGCCCAACGCTGACGTTTTCGTTACGTCTTTGGGATTCTATCAAATACTCCGCTGGCCTTATCTCTTCTCACCTGCCGCTGTTACGTCTATTACATAACCCATTATTCCCTCCGGGTAGAGATAATCCTAGACAGTTTGCATGGTGGCAGGCGCATGGTTTTTATGATGTTCACTCACTTCTATCTCCCACTAGAATAATTACCTTTGACGCTCTGCGCTCTTCTTATAATATCCCCCTTCGTGAATATTTTGGTTACCTTCAACTTCATCACTTCCTAAAAACACTGATACGTACGCATTCAGGACCTTATCATCTGTCCCCCTTTGAAAGTCAGTGCAGACATAGACCTCATGCCCCGGGTTTGATTTCTTTGATTTATTCTTCCATTATATCTTATAGAACCCCTCCGGTTCGTTCCTACCATCAGCGTTGGCAGTCTGAATTAGGGGGGACCCTGGATCAACAGGACTGGCAGAACATGACCCAAACAATATCTAAATGTTCTAGGAATGTCATTATCCTTGAGAATGCCTACAAAATTCTATACCGATGGTATTATACGCCTGCTCGCCTAGCTAGTTTCATCCCTACATATTCTCCAGTCTGTTTTCGGGGTTGCCAACAATTGGGCACCATGGCCCACATCTGGTGGACTTGCCCTAAAGTAAGCTGGTTGTGGATTAGGGTGTACGCCCTCCTCCGCACTATCCTTCACACAGACATTAAGCGTAATCCGTATGAAGCGCTTCTATTTAAACCGTTGGAAGGTCTTCTCCGTTCTGAACGGCAGCTGGCATCACACCTATTTATGGCAACTAAATTGACAATTGCAAGAGCTTGGAAGACTCCTGTCCTTAGTTTTGAAGCCGTCAAAAACCGGATGAATTTCATCATGGTTAATGAAAAATTGACAGCTATATTGTTGGATACCCATACAAAATTTTTGCAGATATGGCGTCCCTGGTTGGATGTAGCTCAACCCTCGAGATTCGACCAATCCCTTCTGTCGATATGAGGTTGGATTTTGCTGTGATCCCCTTGGAGCCCCAACTTCCCCCCCTTCCCCCTTTTTTTTTTTTTTTCTTGTTTGTGATGTCCGTGTCTCTCTACTGTATGTCTTTTCCTATCTTGCTTTTCAATCTGTTCTTAAATATATTTTACGGATTGTGCTTGTTGTTTTCTGCGCTACATCCGCAATACTATTTACACAATTTAGTTTTTCTTATACACTCTCTAGGTTATGAACATGAACAATTTTTTGGAGAGGTCTTCTCGTGCCTCTCCTGTTTTTTTATAATGTTGATGTAGCTAAAATTCTCTTTGGAGTTTACATTATCATTGACCCTCAAAGGTTTATAACCCCTTCCCCCACCGTTTCCTACAGGGCTTCTATGTAAACTCTTCAGCATATACCTTTATTGATGCATGCCTTGAACAAGCTCTTTGTTATTTAATCTGATTCATAATTGTTGGTCATTGAATTTATGCTCCGAATGTTTGTTTATCTTTGCTTAATATTCAATAAAGCTCTTTGTAAAAGAAGATCATATCCCCCTTATGTATTATA